>NC_134883.1:39660940-39673440 GCF_041734735.1 Babylonia areolata
GCTTATTTGCTTATTTATCATCATTATTGTCTTTTTATTGTTTTGGGGTTGTTTTTTTGTTTTTGTTTTGTTTTTTTTTTTTTGTTTTGTTTTGTTATTTTGTGCGCTTAGAGTGGATTTCATCAAGATTTTGCGCCTCATAAATACCATTATTTTTATTATTATTATTATTTTTTTGGGTTACGCTGCTGGTCAGGCATCTGCTTGGCAGATGTGGTGTAGCGTATATGGATTTGACCGAACGCAGTGACGCTTCCTTGAGCTACTGATACTGATACTGTTTTGTGTTGTGTTGTATTACACATCAGCAACTTCAGGTTTCTCTGTGCGAGGTTAAGGCCGCTTTACCTGATGAAAGCGAGTTAGGAACAAGTGTATCCCTGACTGGTTGCACACAGCAATCAAACAACAAACTGACCTTCACTTCGCTGTGCCCGAAGTTCCAGGCATCACGCGGCCCCTGCTGTACGCACTATCCTGGCATCATCGGACACTATCAGCTATTAATATCGATGTATACGAACATAAGTTAACAGATTAGATACTTATCCACCTTGGCCTCAACCCACCTATGAACTAAATAACGATATATACGAACCAAAGTGTAGGTCCTTCCTCCTTCCCTTCACTCCCACCCACCCTCTTTCACGGTGGCCGGTGGAGAGTTGTGGACAATGACGAGGGAATATGATGGAAAAGTGGTTATACAGCTGGTTTTTTGTTGTTGGTGGTGGTTTTTTGGTGTGTGTGTTTTTGTTGTTGTTTTTTTGGGGGGTGAGGGGGGGGGGGGGGGGGAGGGGGGGAATAATTGTCGGGATTGATCTATGGTCCTGGAAACTCAAACACTAACACAGCATGCTCTGCTTTAAATGGCCAATAATAGAATAGAATAGAAAATGTCTTTATTACCAAGTGTACCGAGGTCACAAGGAATATTTGGGGGGATAGTACATAACAAGGTACGAACATAAAACGAAAATCATACACACTAATGGCTATTACAATGTTTGTTATTCTAAAGCAGATGAGCTCCACTTCTGACAACACAGAACTCCAACACACAGGAAAGGATTTGCCGACGTCAGGGCGCGTGACGTAGTATCAGACGTCATCGCCATCCCTTTTTTCCCCATGCTGGTGATAATGAATATCTCAACTCACGTGCGTGCCACGCCCTAACTTCGCGCTCTCGGCGCACCGAGAAACATTTCAACGCTGTCAAATTTCTGTTCGATATTCCTGCTTCGCTAGACATCAAAATTTTGCAAATTTTGCCACCGCACGTAAACAGCAAATTTACTGCGTTTTATTCTGCTGAGAAGAAGGCCACAAAGTCAAACAGGATGCTTGTTGACACACAAACACCCAGACCGTATTTCGCTGCTGCTCTTTTCTGTGAAATGACTGAATATTAGCTGTCCACTAAAACACACACACACACACACACACACACACACACAACTGGGTTAAATGAATTAATGGGTTATTCCTTTCAATGAAATTCTGTTACACTTGAAGCTGTCAAATACGTGACCAGTAATAAGTCCAGCAATATCTGTTTCCACTATCCCCTCGTTATGACATGTCAAAAGGTTAGGAAAACACACTGAGCCAAAGAAAATGTGTTCATTTAGCAAGTGGAATAATTATATCAACTAGTGTCTAGAGAGAGAGAGAGACTATAACAAGTTCATCTAAATGTCTCTCCTAAGGGTCTTGTCACAGGAGTGGAAGAAGAGAAGAGTACGAAGAAGACAGACGGAGATAGACGGAATGGAGAGACACCCCCCTCCCACACACACACACACACACACACACACAGAGAAGAATGCCAGGAAACTGTCAGTGAATTGCGTTGTAATACAATGCACAAATAGCAGGAAGAGGAAAAATTTTAAACTTGATGCTGGGGGAATTACCGATCTTATCGACACACACGCGCGCACGTAGGGCTACACACACACACGCCCGCACGTAGGCCTACACACACGCGCGCGCGCACGTAGGCCTACACACACACGCGCGCACGCACACAAACAGACAGAGAGACGCATACAGACATACACACACACACACGCACGCACACAGACAGACACAAACAGACACACGCACACAAACAGACAAACACACAGAGACAGACAGACACACACACACACACACACGCACGCACACAAACAGACAGACACACGCACCCACACAAACAGACAGACACAGACAGACAAACAGACAGTACCACTGTTATCATCATTGTAGTAATTCTCTTCATCATCATCAAGCCTACTCGTATTCGTAGAATCACCTTGATAATCATCATCATCATTATCATTAGTAAGTCGAGTTGAAGTAGTAATATCATCATCATCCATAGCAAGCTCAGTCTCAGTAGTAACATTACTATTATCATCATCACCATCGTCATTAATAAGTCTGGTCGTAGTCGTCATAGTTGTACTAGTAGTGGTAGTGATAACAGCAGCAGCAGCAGTAGCAGTAACAGTACTTCTACTACTACTATTATCACCTTTAGTAAGTTTAGTCGTAGTAGAGGTAGTATCATTGTCATTAGTAAGCGCTAAGTCGTAGTAGTGGTACTATTATCATCATAACCGTCACCATCACCATCACCATCATCATCATCATCGCATCACCACCACCATCATCACATCACCATCATCATCATTACCATCATCACAATCATCATCATAACCATTATCATGATCATGATCATAGCCATCACCACCATCATCACCATGGCAACGAGCACTGACCTTGTGGCGGCCCAGGTAAACAACGGCGGTGGCCCCTCTTCCCACGGCGTCAGAGACGTTCCAGGTGAAGGTGTGGGTGGACTGCAGCACGCCTTTCTGTAGCTGGAACCCGGACATAGAAACGCGATGTCCGCCACCCGCCCCGCCCTGCCCCGCCCTCCTCTGCCTCTCTCTGCAGCTCCTGTGGCTGCTGCTGCGGTTGTTGTTTCCTCTGGCAATGTTTTACTCTGTCGCTGTTGTTGTTTCCTCTGTTGCTGCTGTTGTTTCCTCTGTTGCTGCTGTTGTTGTTTCCTCTGTTGCTGCTGTTGTTTGCTCTGATGATGTTTCCTCTGTTGCTGCTGTTGTTTGCTCTGATGATGTTTCCTCTGTTGCTGCTGTTGTTTCCTCTGATGATCTTTCTTTTGTTGCTGCTGTTGTTTCCTCTGTTGCTGCTGTTGTTTCCTCTGATGATGTTTCCTCTGTTGCTGCTGTTGTTTGCTCTGTTGTGGTTCCCCTGTGGCTTCTGTTTCCTCTTATGCTGCTCTGTTATTGTTCCCTTTGCTGTTGCTATTTCCTCTGCTGCTGATGTGGCCTCTGTTGCTTCTCTGTTTCTGTTGTTTCCTACTCTTTTTTTTTTTTGCTGCAGTCGCTAATTTCTCTGTGGCTGCTGTCGCTGCTGCTAACTGCAGTGGGCGTTGTTGCTATGTGAGTGCAGTGTTTTCTGAGTGGAGACTACCAAAACTGACTTTTTCTTCCGCTCTGTGATCGGCAGCACAGTGTAATAAAACAGTTTTGTTTAGCTTCCTTACCGTTACGTGTGTAGCAACGTTCAGTTTTTGTCGCTCTTGTTTGTTTGTTTGCTTGCTTTTTTTTTTTTTTTTTTTTTTTTTTTTAGGTACTTTGCTCAGTTTGTTTGGGTCGTGTTTTTTAAGTTTTCGTTTTTCCAGAAAAAAGTAATACCGCCACTTACGGTGGTGCTATTCTTTCGAACCACTCACAGAAGAAGACAAGAATGTCACACTGGGCGTCAGTGGTGTGTGGCTGACTGCACAGTGGGAGTGAGGCCTTTAGGGGCTGACAGGCTACAAGTTTCTTCTTCAGTGTTGCACACGCATTGAGCTCACGAGCCCGTCAGGTGTCAGCTTTGGAAAGATTCCCTTAGTTTTGAAATATCACTTCTGTGTCACACTGTCTGTTTAATTGACTCACACGTTTTGTTTTGTTTGGGGTTTTTTCCCCCTCTTTTTCTCAATGGTTTGTGTTCCACCTTCTGCTAGATCCGTAGTAGGTTTTTTTCCCACACACAAACGTGTCCCATTCAAGGCTGCTTCACCAAAAGCCTGTTTTAACAGAAAACATATATACAGGTTAGAATGTAATAGAATGGAATATGACTTTATTATCAAGTGTACACAATAAAACAAACGAACAAACATGAACTGAGAAACTTATACACACAGAAACACAGCAGGTATGAATAGAGATATGTTTGTGCATAACTGTCCGGTAATACGTCACAACATCTTACTGGCGTGGCAGTTAATGTAATTACTGTCGTTACTGTTGTAGTGTTCGTCGTTACGATCATGGTGGTCACTTGGCGGTACATCAATCATATCATATTACATGACTGCGTGTCATGAATGTGTAAGTGTTCGACAGACAGACAGACAGACAGAGAGCGAGAGGGGGAGAGAGAGAGAGAGGGGGGGGGGGGAGGGGGAGGGGAGAGAGAGAGACAGACAGACAGACAGAGACAGAGAGACAGAATCAGACAGACATAGGAAATGTTCTATTCGATTAAGGAACTTGTGCCATCAATGGGCAATTAGTCGATGCGATAGCTCTGGTTGTAGAATCTACTGCTTGGAAAACCAACCAGCCTGATGCAATAGCTCTTTTTAGTAACTACGCTGGAATAACCAAGGAGTCCGACGTAAAAGCTCTATTTATAGGGCTTATGCTTGAATAGTCAATCCTCTCTAAAACACAGAAAATCCTCATAACAAATACCTTGCATAGAACCCTTCTGTGGTAAACGCAAACGGTCCAAAGTTTGAAATGACAAGAAGATAGTAAAAAAAAAGAAAAGAATATATGAATATATAAGTGCAATGTACTCTATACATAGTTACACGGTTTAGAACTACCCTTCAATAAATAACAACAATATATATGGAAATAGATAGATAGTTAGATACACACACACACACACACACACACACACACACACACACATATATATATATATATATATATACATTGAGAGAGAGAGCG
Source organism: Babylonia areolata (assembly GCF_041734735.1). NCBI lineage: Eukaryota > Metazoa > Mollusca > Gastropoda > Neogastropoda > Buccinidae > Babylonia > Babylonia areolata. The sequence continues at coordinate 39,665,965 of NC_134883.1, forward strand.
AGAGAGAGAGCCCATAATCTTAATTTTTAAATAGGCGTCCAAACGTGCAGGCTGGTCCACACACACACACACACACACACACACACACACACACACACACACACACACACACACACACACACACACACATTGTATTCAGACAGACAATGCTCAAGCTGCCTGAGGGAAAGAAAAACAGCAATGAGTGAGTGAAAGAGTGAAATGAACAGATGAATAAGTAGAAAATAAAACGAATATTGTGAACAGATACATCAATAAATAAATGGTAAAGAAAGCAGTCCTTTACAAATACTGAACAGGGTAAGTCGCATGCGCGCTCGCGAGAACACACACACACACACACACACACACACACATACACAGACTGACAGACAGACAGAAACAGGCAGATAAGAGAACACGTCCACAGTGTCAAAACTCACGCACTCTAGCCGACTCGCCACTGAAACTGACCAGCAAGAGGACCGATAGTTTTGAGCAACCCAGAAAGTCCACATCCGCCCCCCCCGTACACCCTCCCCCCTTACACCCCCACACCCCCGCCAAAGATCCTGATCGCTTTCCACAACATTGAGCTGGTAAACACTCGCCTCTCTTTCGCAACACACTCTCACATACACACACACAGACCTGTAGACACACAGACACAGACAGAATCTCTCTCTCTCTCTCTCTCTCTCTCTCTGTCTCTAGGCGTGTTGTTATTTATCTGCTGTGTACTACTTAGTTAAGTGTATACTGCATGACAACGTATGATATTTGTCTTGCTTATTTTATTTTATTTTTTCTTCTCACATATGTTTTTGTCTGACACCCTTTCATGAGGGGCAATGGCCTATATGAATAAACCATTCATTCATTCATTCATTCTCTCTCTCTCTCTCCCTCTTTCTCTCTCTCACACACACACACACAAGTACACAGAATCACTCAATCACTCACACACACACACACACACACGCACACACACACAGCGAGAGAGAGAGACAAAGACAGAGACAGACAGAATCAGAGAGAGAGAGAGAGGAGGGAGTGAGACACAGAGAGAGTGAGAGAGAAAGGGTGGGGGGGGGGGGGGAGGTGGAGACAGACAATGACAATGAATGACAATGGTTTTAATGTCCATTCAGCGATGAAGCCCTTCGGACATGGGGGCAATACAAACAATCGTGAGCACAATTCTGGAGACTGGCACACGCGGCATCTCTCACCACCATCCCACCTCTCCATCTCACCACACATAAACATGCATTTACCTGCAAGCAAAACGTGCATGTACTCCTAAGCACAACATACACATACCCATGAGGAAAACATGCACGTACAGAGAAAAAGAGAGAGAGAGAGGGTTACCCAACACTTTAGTCCCAAAAAACCCCACGCAATCAAATATACCCGAACGGATGTCGATACAACAGCCACGAATAGAACCAACATCATTGCAGTGACCTATCTCCACCGCCTAGGAGCGGCAAGGATTGGGGCGTTTCCACGAAGGAGAGAGGACGGCCTTCGATGAGCTGGCGGCAAACAGAGGACAGAGGCATATCAGCCTTGTCCATAGACGTAACTATCAGACTTGTCCACAGACATAACGATCAGCCTTGTCCATAGACGTAAATATCAGCCTTGTCCACAGACGTAAATATCAGCCTTGTCCACAGACGTAAATATCAGCCTTGTCCATAGACGTAAATATCAGCCTTGTCCACAGACGTAACTATCAGCTTTGTCCACAGACGTAACTATCAGCTTTGTCCACAGACGTAACTATCAGCTTTGTCCACAGACATAACTATCAGCTTTGTCCACAGACGTAACTATCAGCTTTGTCCACAGACGTAAATATCAGCCTTGTCCACAGACGTAACTATCAGTTTTGTCCACAGACGTAAATATCAGCCTTGTCCACAGACGTAACTATCAGCTTTGTCCACAGACGTAAATATCAGCCTTGTCCACAGACATAACGATCAGCTTGTCCACAGACATAACGATCAGCTTTGTCCACAGACGTAAATATCAGCCTTGTCCACAGACATAACGATCAGCCTTGTCCACAGACATAACGATCAGCTTTGTCCACAGGCGTAAATACCAGCTTTGTCCATTGACGTAAATATCAGCCTTGTCCACAGACGTAACTATCAGCTTTGTCCACAGACGTAAATACCAGCTTTGTCCATAGACGTAAATATCAGGCTTGGCCACAGACATAACTATCAGCTTTGTCCATAGACGTAACTATCAGCCTTGTCCACAGACATAACGATCAGCCTTGTCCACAGACATAACGATCAGCCTTGTCCACAGACGTAACTAGGTAACAACTGGCTGAGGGGCCGTGGACTGTGGACAGCCTGGACGCGTCCAATGACGCGGAAGCATTTAATTTTCTAAGAAGACCCTACAGTAATACTGTCTTGATTCCCATCTCTCTCCATCACTGCGCAACCCTCCTCCCCCCTCTCAAATATCACATCCGATCCCTCAAAGAATGGTAATTTGGTAAGTCAACAGGAATCCTGAAGAGTTCAGATGAACTTATGACCTAATGGCACTCGCGCCTGCCTTGAGGACCAGTGTGTAGTTCTGAGACCAAGTAGTTATAACTGTTCGAGGAGTGGTTCATAAGTTGCTGTCCAATGCTCGTTAGGAAACTGTGGTCGGTTCGTTCATTCAGGACTGAACCTACTATTGGAGTTTAACGACCTATTGGCGTCTACACCCTTAAGGTCAAGTTTGTTCGGTTGGAGTTGATTTAATGCAGGTATTTGTTTGTGTGGTTGGGGTTGTATGTATTTGGTGGTGAGGGGGTTGTATGTGTGTGTCACTGGGGTTGTATGTGTTTGATGGTGAGGGGGTTGTTTTTTTTTTGGCGGGTGGGGTTGTGTGCGTTTGGTGGTAGGAGTTGTTCGTTTGTGTGGTTGGGGTTGTGTGTGTTTGATGGTAGGGGGTTGTTAGTGTGGTTGGTGTGTATGGGGTTGTGTGTGTTGCTGTTGTAATGGGGTTGTATTGATATGAGTTTGAGGTTGTGTGTTTGTAATGTTGACTGCTTGTGTTGTCTGTGGTTGTGCTGTGGTGTATGGGTTGGGTTTGGTTAGTTTGCCTTATGAGGATTGTTTGTGTAGTTTGTGGGTCTTGCGTTTCGTTGTTGCTAAGCGTTCTGCTTTTTTGTGTTGGTGGTGTTGTTACTGTTTGTGGTGGTGGTGTTGGTAATTTTTATGGTGTGGTCGACGGCGAAGGAGGAAGAGAGCCCGGCGAGAGGGGGAGCGCCCGGCCGCCCCCCAAAGAACCCCGCGGCGGCACCCGGTCACCACGCGCCCCCATCAGCCGCCCAACGCGCCGGGCATGTGGTCGACTCTTGTGTCACTTGTCACTTGTACATCATGTGTCTTTCTCAGTTGTGACATTTGTTTTCTTCATCGCACGCCTGGCACAGCCATGGATGGGCGTTGTCCATACCCTGCTGAGACTGTGCCAGAGTCCAGTTCGGGTCAGGCCCCCTTGCTGGATGATCCCCTCGCGAGAGCCAGAGGACAGGAGTGGGGTTATAGGATTTCCGACACTACCAGTTTAACCATCTGTGAGTGGTACAACGGAGTGAGCGGGGGGCGATCCAAATCCCTTTTGGCTGTGTGGGTCTCCTGATATCCCAAGATGGGGGTGGGTGGGGGGTGGGGAGTGGGTGTGTTAGTGTTGTGTTTGGGTGGGATTGGGGGTTTGGGGGGTACGGAGGAGGTCATGTGTGTTGTGTGTGGAGGGGGCAGGGGAGGGGTGGTGGTTGGGCCTTCAGAACCAGCTGCGGATCTCCTCAGAGGATAGGAAGGAGTCAGTGAGTATCCTCATGGGTTGGTTTCCTAAGGTGGAGTGGGGTTGAAGGAAGTCCTGGTTTGATAGTTTATGTTTTTGCTTGTAGTGCAGGAGTGGGGTCATATTGGCTGTTGTTACTGTGCATGATTGCATTGCGTGCTCGTAGGAAGCGTCTGCACCGCACTTGCACTTGAGTTTCTTGACCTTGCATGCGTGGGGGTGGGTCCTGATTCTTCTGAGGAGTTTGGAGTTGTTTCTAGGGAGTAGGAGGCGATGTTTTACTTTTTGGATGGGAATGTGAATCCAGCCATTCTCTGCGCATTTGTGTTCCATGTATTTATTGCGTAGGTCATGCATTGTTTGTCGTACCGTCTTTGTGAATTCTGTTATAGAGTACCCTACTTGTGTAGGGGAGCCGTTTTCTATGGCTTCTTTGGCTGCTTTGTCAGCCATGTCATTTCCTATTATCCCTGTGTGTGAAGGACTGAACCTGGAGGTATCAGTTTATATACGACGCATCACACACACACACACACACACACACACACACAGTGGGAGCGGTAAAGGGGAAGGTGTGGAGCGGGGGATAGGAGTGAGGTGAGGGGGCGGGGGGGTTAACGCCACCCGGGCGCACACGGATGAAGGCACGTTTATAGGTCAACAACAGACTTCCGTTTAGGCAGTCAAACGTGTCATCTCGTTTTGGCTCTGTGGTGCTTATAATTCTATATTCACATATGTAGTACCCACACGGCACGCCAAAAGCCCCGCCCCGGCACCCCCCACACCTCCTCCCCCCCCACACCAAATCTGCCCTGAGCAGCTTATGGCGGCGTACAATAGCTCATACCTCATACACATGCTGTTAAAAAAAATGATTTGTGCAGACAAGAGCCCATAGCAAAATGAAATAATCAGTCCTTTAATTATAAAACGAAACCCTCCGAAAACGGAGTATGGCTGCTTACATGGCGGAGTAAAAACGGTCCTACACGTAAAGGCCCACTCAAGTACATACCAGTGAACGTGGGAGTTGCAGCCCACGAACGAAGAAGAAGATAAAACGAAACAATTACCACTCCTTGCAGGGAGAAGACGTCAAGAGAGTTATAATGCTTAATTCATGGCAGGGTTTCTTATTCAGGAATCTTTATCTTAATGTACTAGTTACGTTAGAACCTTTTTTTTTTTTTTTACCGCATGTTGCATTTATTTAGATACTTAACCTGCCATGTAATAATTCATAATCATTTCATAGAAGCATTTCTTGTTCTGATATAGTGTTTCTTTATATTGATGTTATTTTACAAAGTGTGTGTGTGTGTGTGTGTGTGTGTGTGTGTGTGTGTGTGTGTGTATGTGTGTGTGTGTGTGTGTGTGTGTGTGTGTGTGTGTGTGTGTGTGTGTGGAGGGTAAGGGGATTTGGGTGGGTGGGTGGGAAATTTATTGTATTGTTTTGTTTTGTATTGTATTGTAAAGTGTTCTATGGGTGGGGGATGCAGAAGCAGAAGCTGAAACAAGAACCGCAAAGGTCAGACAAACTTTTTTTCATTTCACAGGAATATTCGGAAGACCAGCACCAATACCAACAGCAGACTGTGCAGAAAGAAGCTATGTTCTCGGCACACCCCTCTATGGCATGGATTACAGGATCCCGGAAAGATGCCGACAGTATACCCATCAGCTTGGAACATTCCCAAAACACGTTACCTACGCAGAGTTCTGAATTTCCGGGGAGGCCAAACACCATGCCAAACACTGATCTCTGGAAAATAAGGGGCTCGATACTGGACTGCCATCCAACACTGAAATTAAGAGAAGAACACGGTTCTGGATCGGACTCGTCCTCAGAATGCCAGCAGATGCACATCCAAGAGTATAGTTCCTCGTTGTATATAAGACGGGCGCAATAGCCGAGTGGTTAAAGCGTTGGACTTTCAATCTGAGGGTCCCGCGCTCGAATTTCGGTATCGCCGTCTGTTCTGTAAAGGAAGGATATTTTTCTGATCTCCCAGGACAACATATATGCAGGCCTGCTTGTGTCTGGACCCTCTTTGTTTGTATACGCAAGCAGAAGTTTAAATACGCACGATAAAGATCCTGTCATCCATATCAGCGTTCGGTGGGTTACGGAAACAAGAACATACCCAGCATGCACACCCCCGAAAACGGATATGGTTGCCTACATGGCAGGGTAAAAACGGTCATACACGTAAAAGCCCACTCGTGCACATATGCGTGGACGTGGGAGTTACAGCCCACGAACGAAGAAGAAGAAGAAATTGCATATAAGATGGAAAACGAACACGAGGAAGGTAAAAGAAACATGGTGCAGAAGAACTAAAAAGACACAACTGATGGAGAACGACTGTACCTGGGGTAAGCAAGCAAAGACAGCACAAGAAAGGCAACAGCGAATATTACATCTGGTCGCGGCCTTAAATGCCCAAATTACACGAAACGTAGATTAATCAGTGACAATTAAAACAAGTAGGACAAACTAAAGTTAAAAGATGGCAAAACTGAAACGATGATTATTTCCTCTGCAAGCATGTCCACATCTACTTCTTTTCCTGTCTCTGTTGTGGTTGGTGATGCCACAGTTCAGTTTTCTAAATCAGCAAGGAACCTTGGAGTCATTCTTGACTCAAACCTCAGCATGCATCTCAGGTAGCAAATCTGATACGCATAGTCAATTGTGAACTTCGTCGCATCAACTCTGTCAGTCAGTACCTTTCTGTTGAAACTTCTTAAACTCATTTCTGCTTTTGTGCTGTCACGAATCGACTACTGTAATTCTCTTCTCATAGGCTGTCCACATAATATTTTTCAGTGAATTCAAAAACTTCAAAACGATGCTGCCCGTCTGACTCTCAGAGTCCCACGTACTGATCACATTTCTCCTCATCTTCGCACTCTACATTGGCTCCCCGCTGAAGCGATAATCAAATACAAAGTTGCGTGTCTCTACTATTCTGCTTTCCACTCCGCAGGACCTACTTATCTTTCTGACCTTATCAGTGTTTACACTCCCGCAAGAAATCTCCGCTCTTCCTCTGACTGTTACCTTTTGAAGCTTCCTCGTGTCAATACAAGAACCTATGGTAATGTTCTTTCTTCTTTGCTGCTCCTCACATCTGGAACAACCCTCCTCATCATATCCGTGCATCTGATCCTGTTTCTGCTTTTCGCTCATCACTAAAAACTCATCTTTTTTAAACTTATCTATAAGCACTCTCAGCTTCCTTGTTCTCCAACACCACCCATGTCAGCTCACTGTGGATGTATGAAGAGTGGGAAAGGGAGAGAGAGTGTGTGTGCGGAGGGGTTTTGAGAAAGAGTGATCATGAATGATGTATGTAACTTGTAATATTTTTCTTTCATGTAAAGCGCCCTGAGCTCTTAAAGAGAAAGGGCGCTACAAAGATGTACATTATTATTATGATTATTAAACCCGACATCTATTTGGTTTGAATAAGGGGTTTCCTCAACGCTCTGTACAATGATGTATTCAGTATATAATTCTCAGATATACTTATCGTGCAAAAAAAAAAAACACCAAAAAAACAAACAACAAAAAACAAAAAAACAAAAAAAACAACAACCAAAAAACAGAAAAAAGACACATAACAATTACCGAATCAGTAATGACTTCTGTTGTTC
>NC_134883.1:39678440-39683440 GCF_041734735.1 Babylonia areolata
ACAGAGAGAGAGAGACAGAGGGAGAGAGAGAGAACTCAGAACTCAGAACGTTTTTTCACTCAAGGAGACAGACAGAGAGACAGAGACAGAGAGAGGATATGGAAGAGACACAGAAAGAGACAGAGAGAGTAAGTGGAGAAGAGACAGACAGACAGACAGACAGACATAGAAAGAGACAGAGACAGAGAGACAGAGAAAGAGAGGAGATAGAAGAGACACAGAAAGAGAGAGGGGAGGTGGAAAAGAGACAGACAGACAGAGACACAGACACAGAGAAAGAGGAGGTAGATGAGACACAGAGAGAGAGAGAGAGAGAGAGAGAGAGAGAGAGAGGCAGGCAAACGACAAACCAACGGACAGAGAAGGGGAGAGAGACGGATGTTTATTGGCGTACAGGCCATTTTGACCAGCAAAATAATGAGCGAAGTTGAACGATCATTTATCACCATATTATCAAGTCGCTGTCAGTCAATCCTGTAATTCATTTGTGGGACGGGTGGGAAGGAGAAGAGAGAGAGAGAGAAGGGGGCAGAGGGGGCGGGGGGGGGTGGACATTAACAATGTGTGCATGCGTGCGTGCGTGCGTGCGTGTGTGTGTGTGTGTGTGTGTGTGTGTGTGTGTGTGTGTGTGTGCGTGCGCAAGTCTGTGTGTTTGTCAGTTTATAGGTCGTTCACCTTACTCATAAATACATTCACCTCATTTTGGGTGAGAGGGAAAAAAGGAAGTGTGGAAACGGGGATGGTTAAAGAAGGGTGAGAGAGAGTGTGTGTGTGAGAGAGAGGGAGAAAGAGAGAGGGAGAGAGGGTGTGAGAGAGAGTGAGAGAGAGAGAAAAAGACAGAGAGAGAGGGAGAGAAAAGAGAGAGAGAGAGAGACAACAAACAAACAAATGATTTATTCAATATAAGCCATCGACCCATCTGAAGAGGTTAAACACATATAAGCAATATATGATAGCCTGTAATACAGATAGTTAATACACAAACGATATATGGATTCAGGAGTGTGTGTGTGTGTGTGTGTGTGTGTGTGTGTGTGTGTGTGTGCGTGCGTGCGTGCGTGCGCGCGCGCGCGCGCGCGCGCGTGTGTGTGTGTGTGTGTGTGTGTGTGTGTGTGTGTGTGTGTTGATTTTACGGCATGTCATTTGTTCTGACTTGGAAATTTCTTTTTGTAATTCAGTCCTCAATAATCATGACTCTCAACGGCATTTATTTCTCACGGTGTCAACCATCTGTTATTATTATTATTTTTTTTTTATCAGTTTCGAAAGCTTAGTAAAACTTCCTGTCTATTGACGCTGCCAACAAACTGGCTGTTGTCTTCATTTTGTCTCACTTGAATTATTGCAGCTCCCTCTTAGCTGGCCTTTTGATGGGTGAACTCCACAAGCCCCAGAAATACAAAATACTGCACCGCGAATCGTTCTCGAAAAAAAAACCCAACCCATTATATCCAGGAACGAGAGAGCTACAACTCTTCTGCCTACACTTCACTGGCTGCCTGTTTAAACCTGAATTGAATATAACATTCCCCGTCTCTGCTTTCAGTGCCTCAGTTTTGACACCATGCCTTCTGAACTTTTCAACTGTTAGACATCACACACATACACATACACACACACACACACACACACACACATACATACACACACACACACACACACACACACACACATATATATATATATATATATATATAATCATACACACGCACAATGCACGTAGACACACACAGACATCAGACACATGATCCGGATCCTCCTACTTTCACATACGACAGAATGTGAAAAAAACACACAACAAAAACGGCACTGACCGAATTCCATTGTTGACTGTCCTTTCCACCCACCCTCCCCCTCCCCCTTTTTATTATTCTATTTTATATTTTAACAACCCCCCCCCCCCCTTTTTTTTATTATTCTATTTATATTTTAATCCGAAAGGTATCAGGAAGTCGTACGTTTCCCTGTCTGTCCTCTGTGTGTGTGTGTGTGTGTGTGTGTGTGTGTGTGTGTGTGTGTGTATGTGTGTGTGTTTCTCTCTGTCTCTGTGTGTGCGTGTCTCTCTCTCTCTCTCTCTCTCTCTGTATCTCTCTCTGTCTGTCTGTCTCTTTCCCTCTCTCTCTGTCACTTTGTGTGACCATTCCACCCCTACCCCGCCTCTCTGAGTGTGGTGACTTGTCGATTATGGTTGTTACTAGTTTTTTGAGGTTTTTTTGTTTGTTTGTTTGTTTTTGGTTTTTGTTTGTTTTTTTCTTCTTTATCTCTCCTCCGATGTTGACTGTAATAAAACTATAATAAAGTATAAAAAAACAAATAATAATAATAATAAAATAAAAAGGACATGATCTGAGGGTAAAAGAGTATCAAAAACTGAGAGACAGACAGACAGACAGACAGAGACAGAGACAGAGAGAGAGAGAGATTTTATTGTCCATTTAGCAATTAAGCCCTAAGGACAAGGGGGGTAATAATTTCATTCAACAATAATATCAGCAGAGCTCAAACTCTTAAGGAGAGAGACAGACAGACTGACAGACAGACAGACAGACTTTAGCGTGTGTGTTTACCCGTGAACATTTCATGCTTCAGTGAGCGTGATGCACGTGGAAAATATTGTTCAAGTAATAATTATTGTTGCGCTGCCTCACATCTGTTTCACCAATACGGCCCGGAGGCTGATGATAGTGTTCTTCTTCTTCTTCTTTTTTTGTCTTTTCAAAAGTTAGTTCTTCAGGTTTTCCTTGTACAACCAGTAGGAGGAGTTTGTATTGTACTCCATGTTTGGTGATACATATACTTACCATGTCAAACTGATGCAAACCAGGCCTATCGGTTTGCTCTGCTCGGCCAAATTTCGCGCGGCTAACGGTGAAATGGTCCGCTCTTAGCCAATCAAACGCCTCTAAAAGCTATAAGCGCTGAATTATTCCGTGGCCTTCAAGTAAATGCCCCATAAGAACCACGGCAGAGACGCGGGGACGGACGGGCGGGCATTCGAGTTTGACATGGTAAGTATATGTATCACCAAACATGGAGTATAATACATACTCCCCCTTCTGGTGTCATATACCGTACCATGTCAAACTGACGCAGAATTTAAAGCAAATGGAGGAGGGCAACGCCTACTGGTTTGCATGGGGAGCCCTTGTAACCCTGACGGCAGTGTCAGCCGCGACAAAGGAAATCCCCTTGGAACCGTCAGCCCTGGTCATACGGAAATCCCTGAGGTAGAAGTTGATGAAGGGATTCTCAGACCGCCAGAAGGCTGCATCTATCAACCTGACATGGTATTAATTTTATTTTTATTATTATTTTATTTTATTTTTTTAAAGATTCATCGTCTGTTTGCTGATTCCTTTCCGAGTCCACCTCCTTTCATCCCTTGCCTTGGTGCTTTACCTCCCCTCACTTTTCCCTCCCTTCCCCCCATGTGCCGACCATTGATGAATAAATGACATTTGACCAAAACCTAGAGATTGCACAGCTGCACGTGGTGATAGGACCATCCCATCGATTACACAACTCTTATTGATCTCTCTATGACCTCTCCCCTGATTTAGCTTTCTCCCCTGATCTCTCCCTCTGATCTCCCATTCCCCTCTTTCTCTTCTCCCCTGGTTTCTCTCTCTCTCTCTCTCTGATCTGTCTGATCTCTTCCCTGATCTATTTTCTCTTTCTCCACTGATCTTCCCTGATCTCTTTCTCCCCTGATCTCTTTCTCTCTCTTTCTCCCGTGAACTCTCACTCTATCTTTTCTCGCTAATCTCCCTCTCTCTCTCTCTCTCTCTGTGTGTGTGTGTGTGCCACATATGTATGCAATCCCATGAGAAAGAAATACGAAAACACATCAGGGAAGGGAAAGAAAAGAGGAAGTTTGTTCTGATGTGGAGTTTCAGGACGTCAGCGCTCTCTCTCTCTCTTCCCCCCCCCCCTTCCCTTTTCTCTCACACACACACATATGGACGTCATTTACCCCCACCCCCACCCCATACACGCAAGTGCGCACACACGCACAAACGCACGCATGCATACGCACACACACACGTAGGTATATATACACGCACGCACGCACGCACGCGCGCGCGCGCGCACACACACACACACACACACACACACACACACACAATGCTCGACTAATATCACTCAAAGCAAAAAGGTGTCAAAGAAAGAACAGCCAACCCCCCTCAGCCCCCCCCCCCCCCAACCTCCCTTCCCCCACCACACACGAACAAAGAAACACAAACACTGACACAATCACTGATACACACACGCGCGCGCGCGCTCACACAACGCACACACACACACAGAGGGGTTGAAAAGAGTTTTCTGCAGCCGTTTGTTACATTTCTGTCCATCGCGTAATTCTATCCTGTATGAAAAAATTCTACACAAAATGTAAGGAAATCGTAGAAATCGAACGTTCAGGTTAAATGTGCCTCTTTCTCTGAGAGAGAGAGACAGACAGAGACAGCGAAATCACCGATGACACTGACACGCACGCGCACGCACGTAGGCAAACACACTAAACGGCACACACACACACACACACACACACAATAAATCACATCCTGTCCAATATTGCAAGCCGCTCAACATTTTGTCTGTTCGCCTTTATTCGTTTATTTGAAAAGCTGAAAATATCCCCTAAACTCCTAAATCCTCGAATAAAACAAGGAAGAAGAATGAATCAAAACAAACAAATCACACAACAAAGTGAAACGCGAAATCATCCTAATTTCATATTCACCAAACAAAAAGTTCACCAAATAATTCTGTAAACCACCGGCGAATCACTCAACCAATGAATCAACCAAAGCAATTTAAAAAAAAAATTTCTAGGATCTTGTTTCAGATTTCTCGAAACAAGAGAGAGAAAGAGAGTGAGAGAGAGAGACAGAGACAGAGACAGAGACTGACAGATAGACGGGCAGACGAGTAAGCATGCAAAAAAAAAGGGCGTGTGTACGTTCGTTCTTTAGTTCAGTGTCTTTTCACTATTA
>NC_134883.1:39688440-39738440 GCF_041734735.1 Babylonia areolata
TATGATTACAGACCACCACCCCATTAGTTCTAATCCGTAACTATCCAGTGGCCTATGATTACAGACCACCCCCCCATTAGTTCTAATTCGTAACTATCCAGTGGCCTATGATTACAGACCACCCCCCCATTAGTTCTAATCCGTAACTATCCAGTGGCCTATGATTACAGACCACCACCCCATTAGTTCTAATTCGTAACTATCCAGTGGCCTATGATTACAGACCACCACCCCATTAGTTCTAATTCGTAACTATCCAGTGGCCTATGATTACAGACCACCACCAGGGGGTTTTCAGACAGAGTGAATGATTTATGTAATTTGTAATATTTTTCTTTCATGTAAAGCGCTCTGAGGTCTTAGTGAGAAAGGGCGCTATATAAATGTACAGTATTGTTGTTATTATCATTACAATGACACATCATTCCGGCGAGGCGTCATAAAAATCCGTCTCATTGTTTTCTCGATATACCACTACAGCATGGGGCTGTTACTGTTGTTTTTATTTGCCCTTCCTCTTGCCCGTGAGGACTCCTTTACAATGCCCCAGGTCCGCTTTTCGATCGGTCGATCATCACTATATAAACTCCTCTTCAGTTGGTGTATTAGCGCCAAGGCCGAGACCAGCACACAATGTCACGAACATCCGTGCACAACGTGCTGACAGACAATGAAAACCGAAGAGCCGAAGTGAAGACGTAACTTCCTTTTTACACACAGAGAGAGAGAGAGAGAGAGAGAGGGGGGGGGGGATGCGGGGGTAGGGAGGGAGAGAGAGAGGGGGGAGGGGGGATAGAGAGAGAGACTGTGTGTGCGTTGGTGGTGGTCGGGGGGGGGGGGGGATTAAGCTACTAATTCGTTACCTAAAAAAAAAAAAAAAAAAAAAAAAAAAATTAAAGAAAAAAAAAAGAAACGAGACTGATCTGACGCCCATAAAAACTGCAGCAACATTTCACAGAATCGAAAGACAGATGTATGTGTATGACCACCATGACGCTGTCGATATCTATACCTATTTCAGCGCTCATTTTAAACAACGGACAACGCGTTACAACCAGTTACCAAGTGCTGGTGGATTACCGGATGTGTATGGGCGCGCGAGAGAAAGTTTGCGTACTCCTACGTCAGAGAGAGAGAGAGAAAGTGGGCGAGACACAGAGACAGAGAGAGAGACAGAGAGAGAGAGAGGAGGTGGAAGAGAGAGAGTGGGCGAGACAGAGACAGACACAGACAGACAGACAGAGAGAGACAGAGAGAGAGAGAACTCAGAACTCAAAACGTTTTTTTATTCAAGGAGACACACAGAGAGAGACAGAGAGACAGAGGGAGGCAGAGAGCAGGTGGAAGAGACACAGAGAGACAGAGAGAGAGAGATCTCAGAACTCGAAACGTTTTTTTTATTCAAGGAGACAGACACACAGAGAGAGACAGAGAGACAGAGACACAAAGAGAGATGAGGTGGAAGAGGCAGAGAAAGAGAGAGAGAGAGGAGGTGGAGAAAGAGAGAGAGACTCGCGCGTCAGCACGCCACTGCTGCGTGCATGCATTACGTCAACTAGTTCCTTGTTTTTGTTGTTGGAAATCCACACCATCAACAGAAGTAACCAATCATCGAACAGGCCACTGACCTCTCTCTCTCTCTCTCTCTCTCTCTCTCTCTCTCTCTCTCTCTCTCTCACACACACACACACACACACACACACACACAAACACACACACACACAGAGTAACACACACACACACAGTGACACACACACACAAACACAGATTCATACAGAGATTCACACACACACACACACACACACACACACACACACACACACACACAGAGAGAGAGAAAACACCACACACTGAACACTGACGCAAACCACAGCTGTGAAAGCTAGCTGACTAACAAACAACTGACGTAACTGACGATGCTGCTAGAAAAGATAGCATTAACAGTCAACGCAGAGAATGAAAGTGCACGCCGAACCACACACCCCTTCCGCAGGAACTGATAGAGAGTATCCCATCCGCCCCGCCCACTGACTGTGACGAAGTGAACCTGATGCTGTGATGCAATTATACATGGGTGCGCTCCCTTTGTCTCTGCCTTTTCCAGTTCAACGCGTGGCACAGTCTAAGCGACAGTTCAAGTTACGTCAAACTGACCGATGACGCTTTCTATTTAAACGGTGTGTGCAGAGCAGAGTGCAGGTTCTCGCTCAGTTTTGATTGGGCAAGTCAATCAAAGTGCATTTTCTACTGACCGTTGTTATGTCTTTTTCAGCGTAGCCGCAAAGCACCTTGAGTGCTCATTTCAAACAGTGTATATACAATTATAATGTAAATTCAAACTCGCACACACACACACACACACACACACACACACACACTACCAAAAAAACAACAACAAACAAACACAACAAAAAAACCCAACTTTTTCTGTCGGCTTTGAATTTCAAGTGATTATCTGGGGGCAGCAACAACACTTCTGTCAAACTGGTGACGTGAACAACCTCAGGCTCTCCCGATCAACCCCCCTCCCTCCTCTCCCCTCTCCTCCCCTTCCCCTCACCCCAAGCCACGCCTGATCTCCATCCTTCAGCTTTCAAACCCTCTTCCGCTTCCTCGTCATCGTCATCATCATCATCGTCATCATCTCATTGCGCTTCAAACAACACGCACGCTCTCAGTGCAATGAGCTAAACTTAACCGCAATTATTGCGCGCGCGCGCGGCATGTGTGTGTGTGTGTGTGTGTGTGTGTGTGTGTGTGTGTGTGTGTGTAGGAGGGGGGGTGTTGTTTGTTTGTTTGTTCGTGCGTATGTGTATTTTTTGTTTTGTTTCAGTTGTTTTGTAACCCGATATATAGACAGAGTGACTTTAGCGTTGCTGTAAGCCCAGTACTGAGATCATGATGTGGTACAGGTTATCAGGTCATGCAAACACAATGGAAAGTATATCATATCATAAATCAAATGAATTCTTCTTTCGCTGATATTGTATATGAAAAAAAGGGGGGAAAAGGACAAATGGTATGACCTATCATAAAGAACGCAATATAAAACATTGAAGCTGAATTATAACACACACCCCCCCCCCGCGGCCCCCCCCCCCCCCCCCCCCCCCCTAAGAACAACTGACCTATCATGTTTCAGTGACATAAACGCAAAATTTGTGCTTACAAATAAGCTGAATTTGTTTTGGAAACTTACTTTCATGGCCTGTGAGTAAGTTTGAAAATCACTGGAAACGAAAATCACTGAGAAACCTTCTGTCGGAACTAGTCTTGAAAGCAGCGAGACTGAGAGATGTGAGAAAAAAAATGCTAACACAATATATTGGTTTCGCAAATATGATCACTTTTTGAATGATGTCGGTAATTTTCCAGCGAACAACGTATTCAACAGAAATAATGGAATGACTGCAGCTGTCACTTTGTCAATAAGGCACAAAGAAAAGCGCTCTGCAGGCGATTCTGAAGAATGCACCAACTAATTGGACGACTCGTGTGCCTGGACGGATATTCGCAAAGGAACACGACAAATCAGAATACTGGGACATATTTTCGTTGTTGGTATTAGTCAGTGGCCTGGCTGAAAAAGGTTCTGTTGCCTTCAACACTTTTTTTAACAGATCTTTTTTTGTTTGTAAGTTTGTTTGTCTTTAAATTGTGACGTGAAACAAGACACTGTTTGAATTTTGTCTTATGAAACAGAAAGAGATATTTTCTGGGAAACGACACTCAACGAGGGAGAGATAGATAGATAGATAGATAGATAGATAGATAGAGAGAGAGAGAGAGAGAGAGAGAGAGAGAAGGAAAGACAGGATGAGAACGGGATGGGTGGTGGTTGGGGGGCGGGTGGGGGTGGGGTGAGAGAAAGACTACTAGAGGACCGAGAAAGTTAAAGCGTTGCCGAACACACGTACTAACATTCAAGCAACTGAAACTATCATAGTTTTCATTATCTGTGAAACCATACAAACATAACAATCATATATAATATAAAAAAAAATAAAATTAAAAAAGCTGCACCTATTAATTAGTATAGGTCGTCCCACCACACTTTCCTTCAAAGACAAATTGTTTCACTTGAAAAACAAATCGAAAAAAAAAAAAAAAAAAAAAAAAAAAAAAAAAAATATATATATATATATATATATATATATATATATAATATCAACGAATACGCCCACTTATAACACAGAATGGTCTCTATGCTTCAACTTGGAAACGCATTTGATATTACTTTGAGATGTGTTTTTTGAGTTGGTCTGCAATTAAAAGAAAACGAAGAAGAAGAAGAAGTCTCTGTCTGTCTGTCTGTCTGTCTGTCTCTCTCTCTCTCAGTGCTGTGGCAACAAATGTAAGAAAGAATGCCACTAGTACTTCCAATTCTACGGGTGTTGATGATGATGATGATTGGTAGTAGCGGGGTTAAATCAGCCTCGGTCATATACTCCGAACTTTACACGCGAACGTTCGTTTAATTACTAAAAGTAAAACGCAAGTACAACAACACAGTCAAGTACATGCGTTCCATACATAGTCTCCTTTAGTCGCTGAACAGTACATGCCGAAAGCAGAAACAATGTCTGCGACCAAAACGTTTACAAAACCGATAGATTATCTTCGATAAGCCGTTTTCGTTTTCGGTTGGGCCGGTCATTCTGTTGTGAACTGGTGCTATCATGTTTGCTGACGATGTGCTGACGACAGTGATACTTCAGTTTAATATTCCTGGAACTCATAAGTTTTGGACCTCTCAATGCTGTCCAAAGTGTATCAAAGGTTTCGTGTTTCGTTTTCTGCGCAGGCCGTTGTTTGGTTGGTTGGTTGGTTGGTTAGTTAGTGATTAGTTCGTTGGTTAGTTTTATTGGTGGGTTGGTTGGTTGGTTGGTTAGTTCGTTAGTTAGAAGTTGGTTCGTTAGTTGGTTAGCCAGCTAGTCAATTAGCTGGTTCGTAGTTGGTTCGTTGAATGATA
Source organism: Babylonia areolata (assembly GCF_041734735.1). NCBI lineage: Eukaryota > Metazoa > Mollusca > Gastropoda > Neogastropoda > Buccinidae > Babylonia > Babylonia areolata. The sequence goes on from NC_134883.1 coordinate 39,693,413, forward strand.
CGTTAATTTGTAAATTCGAAAAGGCTTTGGAATTGTTTGTTTTGCTTGTTCATCTTCCTTTTTTAAAGGGGTATTCATGGGGGTGGGTGCATATTTTGGGGATTGATTTTTTCGCCTTTGTTTGTTTGTTTCTTTTCATGTTTATTTGTGTTATATTCCTCTCATAATACATTTCGATTTGTCGCATTATGCTTTTTATCTATATCACTGATGAAGTCATGTCTTACTCCTATTGCTGTTACCGGTAGATATTCCAGTAGATATGCACGAAGTCAATATCAAGAGTAGGTCCAGTGCATTACGTCACCAACACCGGTCCAACTGAACTGAACAAAAATACTCGCTGACAAGACGACCACCACATCGTAACCTAGGTACAGCTTTTTCAAGAATTTATTTTTGCTTTTTTCCCCCTTTTTGTAATACAATTACTGCCTTTTTTTCTGAGCCACGAAATTTAAGTTATGAAATAACCGCTTCCACGCTAAAGATCGGCAAAGTTATATCACCATTTACACTGTGACAAAATTGGGTTTTCTATGCTTTTTTTTTGTTTTGAAAAACCAGTTATGTATGCATGTTACGTATACTTTAACACAAGCGAAGAGGTATACATTTCTAAGTGTTCTCTGGACAATATTTCTTCCAGCGTCAGTTTCAGCGACTTACCCTGAAGATAAACAATACAGTCATAGAACGTAATACATAACCAATTTATGATCATATTCGTTATAGAAAGACAAACTCGGATTTGAGCGTCGGCGGGTATGCGTCGCGGCGTTCCGACTAATGGATAATCAGAAATACAGACAAAGAAACAGACACAGAATCAGAGAGAGAGAGAGAGTGGGGGAGGGGGGGGATGGAGAGAGAGAGAAGCAGAGTCTTAGTTTCGAAGAGGCGTCAAAGTGTGGGAACGACCCTTAATCTTACCAGCGCAGCACCACATCTGTTAAACAAAACAAGGGAAAGGAGTGGGACAGATGACATGATCTGTACACAGACCCAAATCGCTGGTCACTGAGGCATTGAGAGCCAGCCAACCAAAATGCTGCATTGATGAAGGAGATGTGGGAGGGAAAAAACTGCATCGTAATCAGACATATATATTTATAATATAAACAACGGGGTTCCCTTCGTGTGTATATGCACGCAGAAGATCAAATACGCACGTTAAAGATCCTGTAATCCACGTCAGCGTTCGGTGGGTTACGGAAACAAGAACATACTCAGCATGCACACCACCGAAAACGGAGTATGGTTCCCTACATGGCAGGGTAATAAAAAAAATATTTAAAAAAAGGCATACACGTAAAATGTTGCATGTGTGTCTGAGTGTGTATGTGTGTGTACCTGAAATCTGATTGAATGACACTGGAAACGAACCGGATGAGCTCCCTGAGTGGCAGCCGTCAGTCGGCTCTACCCAGGTAGGCACCTGTTGTGCAAATGACTCCGTGTTGTAACGCGCTTAGACTGCGGCTTGGCCTCCGACCCAGGGTAGGCGCTATATAAGTATCCATATCAATCAATCAACCAATCAATCAAACACAGTAGAGAATGGCGTATTGCTGAGACAGCACAAGACAGGCAGGGCTAGAGACCTGTGGTGACGGCCTCATACGAGCCACACGGTACGGAGAAGATTAAGATGGATCACTGAAGATAGGAAACAACCTAGAACATGACTATGAGATAATACGGCAGATAAAAGAATAAAAGAGAATGAAGAAAAAAGAGTCACGGTTAGATAAGTGTGGGGACGGAGACGAGGGTAGGAAGGACAGATGAAGAGAGGCGGGTGGGAGACTGGCAAAAGGAAGTTCTTTTCATTGCGCGTAGATCTATTCCACACGTATGTAACTGTTTTATGTTTTGTGTGTAGTCAAAAGACACTTTTTTCCATTGCTCTGGACAATTAAAGTTGCAAATAGCACCTTGTAAATAAGATAAACTATCAACAACAACAACAACAACAACAACAACAACAAAGAACACGAAAAGGGAGGGCTTCTCTCAGCATATTTGGGCACGCGCGCGTGTAAACACACACACACACACACACACACACACACACACACACCAAAATTAAAAGAACGATTATCTAATTTCCGGAAAATTATCTAATTGATAAAATCGATCCTGCTCACAAACGAGCTCTTTGTAAACTCAGAATAAGCGCACATGATATTGAACAAGGAAGACTTTGTAAACATTCCAAGAGAAGATGTGTGAAGTTGTTGACCGTGACGAATTCCAATTCTTAGATACGCATGCTAAGTTTTGTTTGATAATTTTCGAAACCAACTAATTACGACTACACAGCAGCATAATTACCTATCACATGTGATCATTAGAAAGATACAAGACAGTATTAAAACACTCGGCCAACTATGTATTTCATTGCGTGCCCACGTATTACATGACCGCTTCTTTCTTTGTTTCTTTTGTCAGTTTGATGTGTCTATTAATCCTCAAGGATTTCACTGTGACGTGATGAAGTCGAGTCGAGTCACACACACACACACACACACACACACACCACACCGGCACACACCTACACACACATCGCTTATAGCAACTTGTGACACACAATGCACACGCTCAAATTCAAAGTCATACACACCCAAGCTGCACCCTCCACATACACACACACCCACTGACACACTCCCCCACCCCTACCCCCCCACCCCTCCCTCTTTCTCTTTTCTTTACAGATGACGAAGTTTTAATGTTAGAGATAAAAGAAAAAGAGGAGAAATTGTTGCTTTTTCAACGCACCATGTGGAAATAACATTTTTACTTTCACACACAAACACACACACACACACACACACACACACACACACACACACACCTCACGACTTGTGGTTGTCTGTCGATCCGACACACACACACACAATGGCCCCGACTCACGTACAGTCAGCAATGGAGGGAGAGCACTGCAGCCTGACGAAGCGGATTGGAGTTTTCTCACTTTGTTGTCCCTCTGTCAGTCCCTTTCTTCTCATCTTCTCGCTGCTTCACATCAAGTCACCACACTATCAACAATCAAACACAATTCACAATAAAAGAGAAGCACACGGTTCTGAACGGACGAAATAACACAACACAACACAAACCACATCGGACATCTTGAATTTCTGCCGCTCCTCAGTTGTGCGCGTGTGTATGTTACTATTTTCAGCATAGGCAAAATCCCGCCGGGCCTAAATATAGAAGCAGGAACGAAATTTACGTACGCAGTTCCGCTTTCGACGTTTTTGAAATGCATGACATGCTGACGCGGCGCTGCCCAAAAAGTAAAACTGTTGCAGCTGTTCGTCTTTCAAAGACTTGCTGTACTGTGCCGGGCACACCAAACAAGAGAAAAAGAAAATCTTATGGGACTCTGTTCCAGTTCAATTCTCCGCTCCCCAATTCACAGAGAGAGAGAGAGAGAGAGAGAGAAAGAGAGAGTTTCAGTTTCAGTTTCAGTAGCTCAAGGAGGCGTCACTGCGTTCGGACAAATCCATATACGCTACACCACATCTGCCAAGCAGATGCCTGACCAGCAGCGTAACCCAACGCGCTTAGTCAGGCCTTGAGAAAAAAAAGGTGAATAAATAATAGATAAATACGTTAAAAAAAACTACTACTAATAATAATAATATGTATAAACTTGATGAAGTCAACTATAAGCGTACATAAATAAGTAAGTAAATAAATAAATAAATAAATAAGAATTATAATATAAAAAGGTAGTAATAATAATAATAGTAAATAAATAAATAAATAAGGCAACAATGATGATAAATAAGCAAATAAATGTAAAACATGAAGACACACATTCACACATAAACCCACACATGCATAACAGATATATTTCCTTACTTCCCGTTCTTGAGTGTTGGCAACAATTTCGTGGTACCAAGTTTCAGTCATTTTTCATGCGCAGTTTTCTAATCTTCATCGCTATCGCGGTTGACCGACAATTCTTGTCAGTCTGGCATGATATGGATGAGAGAGAGAGAGAGAGAGGGGTGAGGGGTGCGGGGGGAGAGAGGCCGCTGTAAGCACTTGGCACGTCATCCGTCCACTGACTTTCTGTTTCAGTTTCAAAGAAGTGTCAAAGCGTGCGGACCGTGGAGTGATCGATCTGCGCTCCACCACATTTTATATACATATATATATATATATATATATATATATATATAATTTTCTCATAAAAAAGCAGGTGACTGACCCTCGCATAAAACAATGCCCATCTTCCTTGCCGTAAATGCACGGTAATCACCGGCTGCACGTATCGATCAGTACTGATCGAAGGACCTAAATCTCCTCTTCTGTCTGTTCGATATGTTTTATACTTGGCTGCATGTACTCCAGACTCTCCATAGTGACTGCTAGGTCGGGCTGATTATCGTGTGTGCTGTGCTTGGCGAAGGGAAGGCCATGGCTTGGCCCATTGTGTACCGTGCAGCTGAGTTGCCACCAAACAAGAGTAATCTCGATGTTTTTCTTTCTTTCTTTCTTTCTTTTTATTTATGATATCATTACTAGAATTTACTTCTTATTACCATTAGTTCAGGTGTTTTTTGTTTTTTGGCGCTTGTGTGTGTGTGTGTGTGTGTGTGTGTGTGTGTGTGTGTGTGTGTGTGTGTGTGTGTGTGTGTGTGTGTGTTTTGTTTCGTTTTGTTTTGTTTGTTATTGTTGTTTTTGCAGTCAGTTAGGAATTAACGCATCATACAGCATTTTATTTTGTGATTTAGATAAATTTTCTACAGACTGGCGACAGTCGTGAACGTCAACTTTTTTGTTTCTCTCCTCGTTCCATGAGAACTGAATGACGATGACGGAGACACGTGCGTTAGTGCCACTGAGTGAGTGAGTAAATTAGTGTGTGTCAGTGCCCACGGTGTGTGTGTGTGTGTGTGTGTGTGTGTGTGTGTGTGTGTGAATACAGCAGTTCACCGACCCCAAACCCCTCCACAAACACCCCTAGTACCCCACCCCCATCCCCACCCCAAAAAAGGTTGAGGGGAGGGAGAGGGGCAGGGGCGGAGGGGGGGGGGGGGAGCTATGCCGAATTATTTCCTGTGTGAATGGGCAGAACATACGGTTCCCACTCAGTGTGGAGGGTGAGAGGGGGGCGGGGGGCGGTATAGAACAAACTGTCGCATTCAAATGAATAGACATATATACGGCCTACATATTCACATATCGATGGCAATGGATAACCTTCGCAAAGGAAATCACGCTCAGTCAATATCAGTGTGAATCACGAGAACATGGAGTTGCTGCTCCCACCCCCACCACCCTCCTCCCCTGTTTTGTTTTAAATACACGGCTAAAACATGTTTGACATAAATCATCGTCGATCGTTTTTCTAATATCAATCAGATAACATAAATGTCCGAACATCATGACTCGACAAGCACACAAAAATGTTTACAACACACAATTACAAGTGCAGCATTGAAACAGCAGCAATAACAAAGGAGGAGGAAAAAACAACAACAAAAACTGCACACTCACCCCGCTTCCGAACATTAAAACTAACATTATCCTGCTAGATTATCACACACACACACACACACACACACACACACACACACACACACACACACACACACACACACACAAAGGGAGGGAGGAAGAGGGAGAGAGACAGAGACAATGTGGCAGAGACTGACAGACTGCTTGGCAGACTCAAAATGAAAGATTGTCTTTCCCGACCAAATTCTCACAACACAGACAGGTTCACACAAATAAGTCCTGTGCTGTGTCTCGCCCTGTTTCCTCCCTGTATCATCCTGTTTGCACGGGTTAATGTTTGTATTGCACAGACTGCCAATAATCATCATGGACAAATTTCAGGAAATCAACTGAAAAACAAACCATGGCCATTAGTTTATATTTCCACAAAAGTCTCGGAACGAGAATTAAAAAGAAAAGCTACTTTAAAAAAAAAAAAAGATTAATCTATGGGTCACCAAAACACTGAACCCATACCTATGACACTTACTACATACAATATATGCCTGGAAACAGGCTGACAGACAAACAGACCAGGGTAAATGTCGTCTCACTGAGGCTAATCTTGACTGCAAACGTAACTGTGGCATACGGCATACTGTGTAAGAACATAGATAATGCTTGATTCTAAACGGCGCTTATTTATCCACATGAATGACTCACCAGATCAGTAGCAAACTGTTCTGAAGGATGCCAGACGCGCATTGGTATCAACAAATCATTTTTTGCTTAAAACGTAACTGAATATGCCAGTCACTCAACTGAACAGAATGAACGGTGAATGTCGTCTGCTCGGATGCACGAAAGACTATATGCTTTGGCAAAATTAGGAAAGGATAACTGGTGAATATTTATAAGATCTCAAGAACGAAAGCAAAACCACCTTTACTGTTGTTCGCGGAACAACAAGCTGTTGATATAAACGATAAACCATTTACAGCAATGAAACTCGCTAAAGATTTTTTTTTTTTAGCTGTGTGGGCCTGCTATATTTTCCATTGACTTCCATCGTCTCAATTTCTGCTTCCAACTCTCTCTCTCTCTCCGCAAAAATATACTATCTATCTAAAGTAAAACATTTCTTAAACTTACATTGTAGGAAATTATTCTTCTATGCTTACATTGAATCACATATCAATTACGCATCAACTGTTTTGGATTCAGCTAGTGACAATGTTCTGAAACTACTACTGAGTCTACATAGGAGAGCCATAAAGTTAATCCTTCTTAAATCGTCATCATTATCAATTACTGATTACACAAACTTAAATATCATTCCGCTGAAGTCGAAAGTTACATACAACAAGGCTCTTTTTATGTTTAGAATTATGATTGATTCTGCTCCTCCTTCTTTAAGAAGTAGATTTGTAACCAACCCAGTCCGTCATCCACCCAAGATTATGGTGCCGCTCCCAAGAGTCGATATTTTCAAGTCTTGTCTTATTTATTCTGGAGGTTGCTTATGGAATGCAATATTATCTACTATTAATATTCATGAAAAAAAAACAACAAAAAAAAACGTACATGCATTTAAGAAAATTCCTCGTGAATACCTCATGAAGAACTTAAAAACACTGTAATTCATAGAAATACACTGATTCCCTGTATTGTTTGTGGTGTTATTAATAGTTATAAGATATGCCTCTCTCCTTCTCCCATATTACCCACATTTTCTTTCATGAATCTCATACTTGTGTGTACATTGCTGTGCTATTGTTATTCCATTTTCTTTGATATGTGTTGTAATTTAACTTTGTAATGAAACTTTGACCCCCCCCCCCCCCCCCCCCCCCCCCACACACACACACAACCCTCTCTCTCTCTCTCTCTCTCTCTCTCTCTCTCTCTCTCTCCTCAGTCTGTATCAGTCTGTCTGTCCGTCTGTCCATCTGCCTGTCTGTCTGTCTGTCTCTCTCTCTTTCATTTCATCTTTTCTTCTTTACTCTCTCCCCTCTCACCCCCCCCCCAACCCCCACCCCCTCTCTCTTTTCCCCTCTTCTGATATGAAGTTTCTCTTTTTATGCTTGTGCGTTTCTTTTTCTTTTTTGATTTAGTTATTTAATTTTTTGTACTCCAGGGCTGGACTGAAAAAAAAAGCATTCTTGTCATTATGCTTATCTCAATACCCTGGAAAAATAAATTTTCGTTCGTTCGTTTGTTCGTGTTCTCTCTCTCTCTCTCTCTCTCTCTCTCTCTCTCTCTCTCTCTCTATCTCTCTCTATCTCTCTTTCTCTCTCTCTCTCTCCATATATATATATATATATATATATATATATATATATATATGTATATATTCATATGTGTGTGTGTATATATATATATACATGTGTGTGTGTGTGTGTGTGTGTGTGTGTGTGTGTGTGTGTGAGAGAGAGAGAGAGAGAGAGAGAGAGAGAGAGAGAGTGTGTGTACCATAATACTATGTACATACGGTCAGCACGGGAGCAATTTGCTCAAGTGCTGTACGTGATCTGTTCAAACACTGCCTCAGCCAAGAACTGATCTGCTCAAGACAATACTGATAGTACTGTAATAATGATAATGGATACTTGCTGATAAAGGGAGCTCAAAGCACTTTTCAATAAACACACATACACACACACACACACACACACTTACAAAAGGAAGAAGAAAAAGTAATGATTTAACGGACAAAAGCATAAAACAGATTTATTACATTAATGATTATTATCAATACTCTTCTTTTTGTATTGCATTGTATTCCTCTTTTTTTCTTTGTTGTTGTTGTTGTTTTTGTATTTTTTCCTGTGTGCAGCTTTATTTGTTTTTCCTATCGAAGTGGATTTTTCTACAGAATTTTTCCAGGAACAACCCTTTTGTTGCCGTGGGTTCTTTTACGTGCGCTAAATGCATGCTGCACACGGGACCTCGGTTTATCGTCTCATCCGAATGACTAGCGTCCAGACCACCACTCAAGGTCTAGTGGAGGAGTAGAAAATATCGGCGGCTGAGCCGTGATTCGAACCCGGCCAGCGCGCTCAGATTCTCTCGCATCCCAGGCGGACGCATTACCTCTAGGCCATCACTCCACACACACACACACACACACACACACACACACACACACACACACACACACACACACACACACACACACGGAATGGTATGGAAGGTATATGCATAGGCGTTTTCAGAAAGATGTGCTTTCAGACCAGTTTTAAAAGACTGAAATGAGGGAGAGGAGCGAAGATCGTGAGGTAAACTGTTCCAGACAGATGGAGTTGAATGAGGAAAGAAAGAATCACCGAAGGATTGGGTTTTAACAATGGGAGCAAGTAGCCGCCGTGAATCGGAAGATGATCTGAGTGGCCGTGGGGGTGTGTAGGTCTGAATGACTTCCTTCAGATACTGAGGGGCAGCACCCGAAATGGAGTTGAAGGTGAGAGTTGCGACTTTGTACTGAAAAAATGCGGGCAGAAATTGGTAACCAGTGAAGAGAATGCAGATGATGACTGATATTGTCATTCTATTTTATTCTCTAGCCTTGCTGCTGCGTTTTGAACTCTCTGGAGCTTTTGTATTAAGTACTGAGGACAACCAGTGAGGAGTGAGTTACAATAATCAAATCTGGACAAGACAGGAAAACTCACCAGAGTTTGCGTTGCTTGAGTAGTAAGATGTCGGATGGAACTGATCTCAAGTTTCGAGATTGAAGGTATGCAGCTTGCAGAGATTGTTAACGTGTTTCTTCAGCAAAAGGTTTGAATCAAACGTCACATCCAGAGTTTTCACTGAGGATACAAAGTCTACATATGAATCTCCAGTTTTAAGAGAGGAAGGTAAAGAGTTGTTTACAGTCTGATTGAAGAAGTAAAAATAGTTTCAGTTTTACAATCATTTAACTGTAGTTTGTTTTGACTCATCCATGCCTTAACGTCAGCAATACACTGTTCAAGTGCCCCAGTGGAAGAGTCAAGATCGGAAAAAGTCGTTTCTTTGTAGAGCTGGTTATCGCCAGCAATGGCATGATTTACAGAATGGTTTCTAACAACATCGAAAAGCGGTTGAGTACAAAGAATAAACACAACGTCTATGGAATTTCAACTTTACTTGCATCAGTTCTCCCATTTTGTGAAGCGGCCTCACGATACATGCGCCCATCCTCAAGTTGACACAGTGTGGAGGAGAGATGATTTATCTCCACATCAGCTTCCTTGTGTGTGTGTGTGTGTGTGTGTGTGTGTGTGTGTGTGTGTGTGTGTGTGTGTGGTGGGGGTGGAGGGGGGAGGAGGCGGATGGGGGGTTGGGTGTGAGTGTATGGGGGTTGGGTGTGAGTGTGTATGAGTGTGTGGGGGTTGGGTGTGAGTGTGTGGGGGTTGTGTGTGTGTGTGTGTGTGTGTGTGTGTGTGTGTGTGTGTGTGTGTGTGTGTGTGATGCATATGCGTGCATACATATGCGTGTGTGTCTGCTTGTACATGTGCATTTGTGCAGGTCATTGTGTGTGGCGCTCTCATGTGAGTTTGAAGGTGCGGAAAATTTATTTTAAAAAAAGAAAAAAAAGTATTAAATCAAGTATATAATCTATTTCTTGTTTTCAACTTGTGCACATAAAAACCAGCACTGACAGTGAGCTCATTTTGGTCTTTTGTTACACTTATTCAAGTTCCTAATATTAGATACATTCAGTCACCTGGCGCAAAAAGGTACTGAATACATGTATACTCATACAGGCCAAGAAATGATTGAACAACAAAAACTACAATCCCCCCCAAAACAGTCAGGACAGTTGTAAAAACAAGGAAATACATTACGAAATAATAATTCTTATTAAACCACAACAAACAAACACCGATGATAGATGTGTAACTTGAGACACTGAGGATTTAATTCAATGGGCGGAACTTTGATTTCTACTCATGGACAAAGGGTATGAAGTTTTTGTTTGATAAAAGGATCTGTATTGTCACCTCTCTATCTCCCCCCACACCCCTCCCCATGTATCAGTTTCTGTCTCCTTTTATTCCAAAAAAGAATTTGAAATATACACATCTTTGCCGGGTCAAGCAAAAAGCACTGTCAGTCAATAATAATACAAATATATACATACATCTGTATTTGACTGTTTCTGGATCTTTGTGAGAGGGACTAATGAGCCAGGGGAGTATCGGGCCGGGGGAGTATCGACGCGGAGTGTCTGTGTCTGTGTCTCAGTGTGTCTGTCAGTGAAGTTTCGTCCGTTTATCTGTGCGGTGTGTTGGATACATTCAAGTTATCCAATTCACAGGGGAGTGTTAATTGTTTGAAGCCGGACTGCACAGTTCTCAACTTTTTTGTGAAGCAAATCATCGATCTTGCTTTGGAACTCGATGAAAACTATTATGGAGAAGACGAGGGGAGATTTATATTTTGCTAGGGACCTCAGGCTGAAGACTGACAGACTATGGTGATATGTAATGTAACAATCTTCTCCTTCTTCTTCTTCTGCGTTCGTGGGCTGTAACTCACGTGTTCACTTCTATGTACAAATGGGCTTTTACATGTAAGACCATTTTTACCACGCCATAAATTTTAATTAATTTCTCAGAGTCCGAAAAAGACCTTTTGTGAATGTACTCTAGCAATAAGACACTTTTCGTTAGAATAAAGGGGCTGCACTCTGACCCAATAGCAGCAAAGAAGCAGACGCTTTACTCGTTTTGATCACGACCTAATCGATGCATGATGACTTAATGTGAAAACCTCTTTGTGTATTTTATGCAGACAAAAAAACAGCAAGATGATGGCCTATTCTACAGATTCGGACGATGGTTTTGACTATTTATTTAAGATTGTGTTGATCGGAGACGCCGGTGTGGGAAAAACGTGTGTGGTTCATCGTTTGAAGTCTGGAACTTACACCGATTTGCACGGGAGTACGATCGGTGTGGACTTCACAATGAAAACGCTGAACATTGATGGTAAACTGGTCAAGGTAAGGGATGTCAGCAGTGGTTCCATTCTACATCCCGCTCTGCTTAAATCATAGGAGAGGAGCCGTTCCGATGGCTTTTTTTTTTTTTTTTTTTTTTTTTTTTTTTTAATGCTATTCAACTTATTGCTTAGTTCTTCGAGTCTTTTTTCTTCTTTTCTTTTTCGAAATAAAAAGATATGTATTTACAAATGGTTATTAACATTGTTTTCAGTTCTACATGTTAACCAAATGTGTACATCAAAGCATGTGTTAATATGATCAATGCTGACTTGTGCTATGTCAAATGGAATGATGAACGATATTTGAAGGAGATCTTACGGATTTAAGAAAGCAAACCGATGTATTTATGTGACATAAAAAGGCAGACTTAAACAAAATGCAACCCAGTCCACCCCTTGAAGAATAAAATAGGAAAAAACAAAGCAAAATCAAAGATAACATAAAAAGTTCAGGGTATCTACAAGTAAACTTCTTTTTGTGTATGTTTCCAGGTGTCTGCTTGCATATGTTTGCACCTGTCCTGTGTGTGTGTGTGTGTGTGTGTGTGTGAAACAATGGGACTGTGACTGAGAGAGAGATAAAAAGAGAGAGAGAGAGAGAGATGATAACAATATAGAGAACTTGACACAAAATGAATACTTCAGATTTTAAACTAATCTAGTTATTTTTCCAGCTCCAGGTATGGGACACAGCGGGTCAGGAAAGGTTTCGAACCATCACCCAAAGCTACTACCGCAGTGCTAATGGCGTGGTCATTGCTTACGACATCACACAGCGCCCCAGCTTTGACAACATCCGTGGCTGGTTGGAGGATGTGAGGAGATACACTGATAACCACATTGTACAACTGCTTGTGGGTGAGGACTGGAATGCATGTAAAGAATCGGAGTAGAAAAAGACAGAAACTGATCTGAGATAAAACATTAAAAATGGTACTTTGTATTGCAGTGGCCATTAATGTACTGCAGTGTCCACTGGTAAAACATTAAAGATGGTACTTTGTACTGCAGTGTCCATTGGTACTTCACCAGGGCTTCTGAAAAGTTAAAAATATTACAGGCCCCAAGGCCTTACCATAAGTCCAGGGGGTCTCAGGCTACCTTCAGAAGGTCACTCAAATACTGCACAAGTCTAATATTATCCAACATGCATTTCTACACACATTCAAAGGCTGGCATATCCTTTAGTCATAATTGTATTTGTTTCAGGGTCAAGAAATGGTGAAGGGGAAAAAAATGTACTTCATAGCAGACGATCCTAGCAGCAAACTGAAACTGCAACACATGATTTATGTAATTGTGATCACTGAACCTGGTTTCATTTTCCAAAATTGGGTGTGGAAATGGTCTGCCTCTTTGACTTACTTGCTATTCCACAGATAGTCTCATAGATGATTTTTGTTATTTTCGTGCAGGCAACAAGAGTGACATGGAAGAGCTACGTGCAGTGAAGAAAACGGAGGGTCAGAATCTAGCCAGGCTCAACCACATGGACTTTTTGGAAACCAGCGCTAAAGACAACACCAATATCGATGCTGCTTTCCTCAAAATGGCTAGAGTGAGTGCCTCTGTATGTATACTCTCTCTCTCTCTCTCTCTCTCTCTGTGTGTCACTGTATATTGTTAGCCTTGTAGACCTCTGAATGCCATACTCCAACACATCTTATGAGAAAAGCTGAAAGCTTAGATCTGTCAAAAAAAATATTCAGGATGTCTGCAATTACACTTAATGTTTCCTGTTGTGGGATCTGTTTTGGGGAATGTAAAAAGGAAACATTATGAATATCACAGTATAGGACATCATGTTATGAATAGCTTCTTCTATTTCCTTTTTTTTTTTCTTTTTTTCTTTTTTTTTAATGATGCCATGTCCAAAAATATGAGAATCGTTATCCTGAAATGTGTTTCATAATGATGAAAGGGAAAAGGACTTTGCTTTCCTGAGAGGTGGTAGCACCAAATCTAATGTTCATTTAGATAGGATTTATAAGAAAAAGAATAGAAAAAAGAACTGAATAACACAAGTGCTGAAAAAGACAGCAGTGAGCTTACCTTTTGACCATAAATGTCATATATATATATCCCTTCCCTAGACACAGACACACATGCACAGACATGCTATTGTGTGTGGACACGGTGCTGTTGGTGTGTGTGTGCTTGTGTCTAGGGGAGGGAGGGGCAAGGTACTGTGGTGTGCGTGTGCTGGTGCAGCTAACACCTAAAGCAGAGAAGAATAAGAATTACAGACTTGGGTTTTTATTATCTCATTTGCATTTGGCTTGTTTGTTAATGTTTCACTTTGTTGGACTGGTGTGTTGTTTTTGCACAATGGTCAGAGTACTGGTTCTCAGTGCTCTGTTGGGAGAAGCACTCTGTACTTTCCCAATCCATTATTGATTGATATGGATACTTATATCATAGTGCCTATCCTTGGTCAGAGACCAATCTGTGAGCGCTTTTTTTTTGCATAACAGGCTACCTCCCTGGATAGAGCCATCTAGAAGATCCAGTCTGGTGTTCATCATTTCTTTCCTGTGTCATTCAGTTAGACTTCAGTCATTTACAAATGCACAGATGCATACACATGCACACATGCATGCATGCATGCACTTACGCATATGAGAGTGGATTTTACAAAAAAAACGTTGTCAGGGACAGCTCTTGTTCTGTTTTTACATGCACTAAATGCATGCTATACACATGATCTTGTCGCTGTGTATGTGTGTGTGTGTGTGTGTGTGTGTGTGTGTGTGTGTTGTGCAGACATTTTGATTGTTTATTGTTGTTTGTTTCTACCTCTGTATGTTTGTTGCTGGGTGGTGCTATGAACTCACAACCCTGTTTTTTCTCCTATTTTCTTATTGTGACTTTTGTATGCATATGATGGTGATTATTACATGTGAGGTCGACGTGTGCAGTAGCCTTCAGTCTGAGGGTCCTAGGTTTGAATCTCAGTAACGGCGCCTGGTGGGTAAAGGGTGGAGATTTTTCTGATTCCCAGGTCAACATATGTGCAGACCTGCTAGTGCCTGAACCTCCATTGTTTGTATACGCTAGCAGAAGATCAAATATGCATGTTAATGATCCTGTAATCCATGTCAGTGTTCGGTGGGTTATGGAAACAAGAACATACCCAGTATGCACAAAGCAAAACTTTACCCGTGATAGTCATGAGTTGTGACAATGTGAGGTTTATGTCAACTCAGCATTATGTCTTTTATGTATTCATATTGAATAACTGCTGACACTGCTCCCTCAACCTGGCAAATAACAGCCAAAGACCACAACCAATGGAGACTGGTCTGCGTAAAGGGGCTGTGCATTTTTGAGACAAGCTGGCAAACAGTCCGTCAAGACAAACGGGAGAGGTGCAAATCAGGGACTGTCGCCCTGGACTCCTTTCCATGCAACATTCACGAACGGTTGTGAACATCCAGGATAGGTCTTCACTCAGGAACATGAGGACCCACTCCAGCAAGAGATGAAGTCTGCTCCACCTACTCATTCAGAGACTCCAAGAACTGAATTACTGATGTTCTTGTACATTGTTTAAGTAAGATACGTAAATTTCACTTATTTGAGATGATAATGTATTCTGTAGCCTATAGCTGTATTCTGTATCTGTATTCTGTATTTCCCCCAGGAGCTGAAGCAGAGCTATGAAGGCAGCCTGGCCCAAAAGACGGAGGGAAGATGTACTCTGAGGCTGTCATCCGGCCCTGCAGGCCAGCACTTGCCATGCTGTGGCAGCTAGCCCCTCCTCCCACTTTCCTCACTCCAGCACCCTTCCCTCCCTCACCGACACAGTCATGCTCGACTTCATTCCACCCCCCCCCCCCCCCCCCCCCCCTAGAACATGCCTCCTAGACACTAGCTCTGAAAATGCCAGCACCCAAGACTTTTGCCTAGTATTGAGGCATGTTTGGTTCTTTTATATTATGGGGCTTAATCATACATGAGAAGTACATTGATATATGGCAGGGCAGGGTTGGGGGCGGGGGGTGGGGGGGGGGGTATGTTGATCAACCATGTATGTGTGCAGAACACAGTTCAATTTCAAATGCATTGTTATTGTTGGAACGACAACACCAGTCATGGAACGGTAGATTTGCTGTTGCCGCTTATCACTGCTTGTGTGTATGTGTTTGAAATCCACACAGCGACAGCTGTCATTACGTTGCTGTTGTGATATATATATTTATCTGGTTGGGTGGTTGGGTGGTAGCGTTTCTGCTTTTGTTTCTAGTTGTTGCTTTTGTCTTGTTTGCTTGGATATTTTTAGTGGTTGTTGTTGGTATTCTTTTTTTTTTTTTCTTTAGGGGAAGGGGGTGTTGGTGGTTGTTTTGCTGTCCCATCTTTCATTGTATTGTATTGCATGGCAGTGTTTTGCAGTGTATTGCATAGTATTGTATTACTGTTTGTCACAACATGTTTCACTGTTAGAAATTCGGGCTGCAATATTTGGGCAGAGCACATCATCACCCCAGTCCAGCACCGCCCCCTCTTTTTTTCTGTCTGCAAGTGTACTTGAGCATGGCATGACGGGTGCAATAGCTGAGTGGTTAAAGTGTTGGATTTTCAATCTGAGGCTGGAGATTTTTCCGATATCCCAGGTCAACATGTGTGCAGACCTGCTAGTGCCTGAACCCCTTTCATGTGTATACACAAGCAGAAGATCAAATATGCACGTTAAAGATCCTGTAATCCATGTCAGTGTTCTGTGGGTTATGGAAACAAGAACATACCAAGCATGCACACCCCTGAAAATGGAATATGGCTGCCTACATGGCGGGATAAAAACGATCATACATGTAAAAGCCTACTCGTGTACATACGAGTGAAAGTGGGAGTTGCAGCCCACGAATGAAGGAGAAGACCATGGCATGAAAGAACAACAGAACTTGAAACAGCCCAGGCTGACCAGCATGATGGTTTTTTTTTCTTTTTTGTTTTCTTTTCTTTCTCAAATCATGCAGTGTAGCTGCATATAGTGTATATGGATTATTCTTCATGTTTTGACACCTCCTTGGGAGTGAAACTGAAAAAAACAAGTTCATATTTCTGCATCCTAATGGGTCAGTCAGGTTGAACATGGTGTTTGTGATGCTGTGAATATCGATGCTGGTTGTGATTTACGTTTTATGACAGAGCTGTGTTTGTGTGTATTCTTCCTGTTATAAGGTGTCCCGGTGTCTTCCAGGTGTGGGACAGAACACCTGCAGAAAACCGAGGAACAATCTCAAAGAAGGATAGATATGTGAAGTGGATGAACTATTACTTGTTGTTGACTGACTACATGAACTGTAATTTTTGTTCATTAATCTGTTGGACTGTATAGTGTATTACAATAATGATAATAATAATAAGAAGAAGAAGATGAAGTAGAAGAAGAAGAAATTTATATAGCGCCTTCCAATGTGGAAGGTGCTTTGCAATAACTGTAAAGAGTAACACCAAAGAAACAATATGGGAAGGTGTACAACACAAAAAAAGACAAAAGTAACAACATATTACACATACACACGCACGCACAGGGGTGCACACACACCCCACCCCCCCCCCCCACCGCCCCCCACATCTCCTCCCCCCACACATGTAAACCACACTCGCACTCCCCTCTCCCTCATCATGCACACACATCGCATTCAAGTAATCAGACTGCATGGAAACAGCACGTTCTTAAATGGTGGGGAAGGGTAAGTTAATCACATAGTAATGTGTAAAGAGATATATGTTTTTATGCCTGACCTGAAAGACTCAAGTGACTGACTGTGTCGGAGAGAGTTTGGAAGAGAGTACCAGAGCTTAGCTGCTGAGAAACAGAAAGTAAAAGGGGAAGTATAAAGTGAATGTGGTGCATTATCATTAGACTTTGATCTCCACAAGTCAAGATATAGATTTTATTTAGATAGAAATATAGATACATACATACATACATGATAAAGGGAACATCTGTAGGTCATAAATATAGATACATACATACATACATGATAAAGGGAACATCTGTTGGTCATAAATATAGATACATACATACATACATGATAAAGGGACATCTGTAGGTCATAAATATAGATACATACATACATACATGATAAAGTGAACATCTGTAGGTCATGTCATGTGGGTCATGTGTAGGTCATCTGTAAATCATGTGTCAAAAGAAACTGTCCTCTTGCAGCCTTTCTTTTTTAATTTTTTTTTTAATATATAACTAATAAATATGGTCGTCTTTACTTTACATTCAAATATATAACACTTGAAAACAAGATCAGTATGACCTCTCCTTTCCAACTGACCTTGACCCCCTCCCTTTTCTGAAAGGAAAAGAAAATTCAAAGATCAAATCCCAAAAGAAATACTTTTGTGTGAGAAATAGGGGAGTTTACTTCCCTATGAAATGATTTTTATTTTCAAAGACAGTAATTGTTTCAACGTTTTGGCATTTGCATCTACTTCCACTAGCAGCATGTGGGAAAAAAACCCAAATTGTAATGTCCAGATTTGGTTATCCAACATTGTTTCTTATATGTATTGTATATGGATAGAGATTTCTACATTATAATAGATTCTGAGAGTCTGGCAGTGTTTGACCCACTTTGATTTTGTTCTTTAAGTTTCGTTTATTTATTTATAGTCTGTTCATCTAAGATGATGATATTAGACTTTAATATTGTTCTTTAATCAGTGTGAAATAGGCACACATCAGTCACTCCTCAGAGACTGACAAAATATGTAGGTCACCCCACGTGGTCAGAGGCAAGAGCAGTGTTTCTCTTTTCACTGTCTCAGTCAGTGAAGGCTCAGTTTTACTTGGGATTGATTTGCCTGTATTGGTGTGGTTGTTTCTTGTTTTATTTTTTGAAATGTGTTTGTTTCTTTTTTCCATTGTGTTTGTTTGTTTTTTGTTTTTTTTATCTTGTCTTCTTCCCAATAGAAACCAAGACTGTGCTCAATGTGATTATGTTCACCCAGTGATAGTCAAAAGGTGTGAACAGGTTTCATGATAGTCTGGTGTAAATGTGATAGGCGTAGTCAGTGACAGAAGGTGTGAATGTGTTCAGTATGTGTTCATCCAATGATTGTCAGAAGATGTGATTGTGTTAATTGTGATATGAATGAATGTTTATCCAGTGACTGTCAGAAGGTTGATCTGAACACATACACAGCCTGAACAGCCTGTATTCAGTGTGAAATGTTCATCAAAAGATGAAAAGGTGGACATGTTTTCAGTATTTTTATGTCATCCATTGATACTTAAAAGATGTAAATGTGTTCAGAGTGGTAAAATCAATTATTATCCAATGATAATTAACAATGAGGCCAGGAGAAGAAATGATTAACAAATAGTAAAGAGTGGTAACTCTCTCCATTCACAAGGTACACAACTTCATGTCAGTGCTGCTTACGCTACCGATTCAGTTAGCACACAGGTATATAAAAGGTACATTGGAACAAACCCAGACAGTTCCTCAAAAAAGGAAGCACCAGGCCTGTCCTTATACCGATCATCTCACATGTGCACACAGCAGAAAAGACAGAAGAAATGTGCAAACACAAATAAGCTTTTATTCAAGACTGGCATAGCCTCTTTAATCCTGAACAAGACACACAGAACATATGGACAATACGGAACAAACACATGGTTGCCTCGGTGGTTTTTCAACTGGAAATTAACAGACAATGAGGCCAGGAGATGAAATGATTAACAAATACATGTAGTAAAGAGTGGTAACTCTCTCCATTCACGAGGTACACAACTTCAAGTCAGTGCTGCTTACGCTACCAATTCAGCTAGCACACAGGTACCTATTATTTACCTGTGTCCTAGCTGAATCGGTAGCATAAGCAGCACTGACTTGAAGTTGTGTACCTTGTGAAAGGAGAGAGTTACCACTCTTTACTATTTATCCAATGATAGTCAGGTGTGAATGTGATCAGTTTGATACAAATCAATGTTTATCCAGTGTAAATCCAAAGGTGTTGTTATGCACTGCTTTGCTGATCTGTGATCCACTTTATATTTTGCCGTTATATGAATTTATTTTTGGAATTTACACATTTGTATCTATTTATTTTGTACAGATATAAACTGTTGCTTGGGGTTAAATGCTTTAACTGTCTTTGTAATGTACGAATATGTATACATGTATGCTTACATTCAAAAAGGTAATATGTCTTCATCTATTAGTTCATTATGCTTGTATTTAAAGGTAACATATCTTCATCTTTTGTTCATTGTAGTTGTATTTAAAAAGGTAACATATATTCATCTAGTTGTTCATTCCTATATGTCTAATTGTTGACTGAGATAGCATTTTTGAGTATTTCTATTGCACTTTCAGTGCATTAAAAACTTCTGTTCTTTGGAATGATAATTGATTCACTTCCATACAAGATGTTTATATATATTTTACATTTCAAAGAGTTCATCAATGGAGTGGTGGGGGTTGCAAAAAAGAAAGTTAAACAAAACAGTTAGACATAAATTCTGACAGTCATAGGCAGATTATTGAGATCATCATTTTCTCTTTGACTCCAGATGCAACTGTCAGCTATGCAAGTCATCTCATCAGGAAACTCATATGTGTGAAGTTGTAGTCGCCTGGACTGAAATCTGGTTGTGATGCTCAGAAGGTCCAGGGCTGTCTTGCATGAGTGATCTTAACAGCAGTGCTAACTAAGTTTTCTTAGCATTAAGAATTGTCCTAAATCTATGGAATAAACGTTGACTGAGAAAAATTCCCTCTCTGTTGTCTAAGTCTGTGGAACTAGCATTGACTTCATAGAAAATTTCTTCATGCCAAGCAAACTTAGCACTGATAAGCTCACTCATGCAGTTCAGCTCTGGAATAGTAGACTGTGGGTAAAACTGTGGTCAGTGAGATTAATCACACAGACCTTATGTCAGGAGTGAGATCATTCTGAATGCATCTCTCTTCTGTGTTCATTTTTTGTCATCAGTGATTGGCTTTTTGATTTTTTTCTATCTTCAATTCTTCAGTTTTGAAAAATTCTGAAAAGTTTTGTGAAACTATGTATTTTGAACATTATAGTTGTGACTTCTTAGTTGGCTTGTCTGACACTCTGTCTCAGTCGGTTTCTTTCCTTCTGTCTGTCCATTTCTCTCTCTCTCTCTCTCTCTCTCTCTCTCTGTGTGTGTGTGTGTGTCTCTCTCTGTCTCTGTCTGTCTGTCTGTCTGTCTCTCTCTCTTTCTTGTGCATTGTGTTCATGTACGTTAAGAGCAGATGATGCTTGCAAATTAGTATGGTCTTTTTTTCTTTTGAAAAAGAAGTACTGTTCAAGATCACATATGCATTCTATAATTCCATGATATAGTACATTACTGCATTGTCTGTGTGTTCTGTCCTCTAATAATCTGTTTGCAGCCTCAACAAATTCATATGGCAGTGTCACTTACATAGTAGAAATACACAGTGGAAATGTTTCAAACTGTAGAAATGTCACAAAATAGTAGAACTGTCACTAACAATGTAATGTCAAGCAATACAGTGTAGTGCTTTACAGTATCATAGAGTTTTTCACAACACCAGCAATTGTGCAATATATGTATATGATATGTTTTACCTTTATGAATTTTTTATATCTTTTCAGCAAGTGTCAAATATAATTTTATACTTTACTGGTCTTCCTTTTTTTTTTTTATATTAGGTGTTTTTTTCCCGTCTGTTGCGAGTTTTACCTTTTAACACAGATGTTCTCCTCTTTGAAGCATGTTACATAATTTCTTTATGGTTTATGCTATGTTGAAGCGTTAAATGATAGACACTTACTGTTCACTCAGGTTTTCATCATAAAAAAGCATGGCAATTTTAGGAACAGTGTGTGTGTGTGTGTTAGTGTGTGTGTATGTGTGTGTTATTGTGTGTGTGTGTATGTGTGTGTATGTGTGTGTGTGTGTGTGTGTGTGTGTGTGTGTGAGGGGTAACAATACAGATCCTTTTATCAAATAAAAGCTTCATATTTCTTTGATCATAAGTGGAAAAATAAAGTTTTTCCTTCAGTTTAATCAAATTCTGCCTTACATGTTTATTTGTCTGTTTGTTGTGGTATTATCAGAAGTGTTCAGTAACATATTTTCGTGTTTTTACAATTGTACTGACCAAGTTTTTGGGGTTGTATTTTTTGTTGTTATTGGGTTTGTTTGTTGTTTTCTTCTCTTTTTTTTTTCCTTTTTGGTGCCTATTTGACTGTACATGTATTGCACTTCTGCACCAGATAACTGAATATATTTGATGTCAGCAAGTAGAATAAAAGACCAAAATGTGCCCACTGTCAGTACTGGCTTTTATGTGCATATTTTGCAAAAACAAGAAATGTGTGCTTGATTTTAAACTTGCTGTTTGATAAATTTTCTGCATCTTCAAACTCACATCAGTTCACATAAACTCAAAACCTGCACATATGCGCATGCACACAGACTTACTTGCATATATATGCATGCACCTGCCATGCTGACAGATGCCTTCCATGACCGCGAAGAGGAAGTCCATTGCAGGTACAGGATTGATGGGAGATTGTTCAACATCAGACGCCTGCAGGCTGTTACAAAGGTGAAAGAGACTGTCATCAGAGACTTATTGTTTACTGATGACTGCGCACTCAACGCCAGCAGGGAGCAGAAGATGCGGTGTGTGATGGGCTGCTTGTCACAAGCCAGCGATAACTTTGGTCTCACCATCAGGACCAAAAAGACCGAAGTTATGTACCAGCCAGCACCAGCCGCCGTGGCGAAGTGGACTGACGGCTGGGAGGACGTGGGTTCGAATCCCAACGGAGGTGGGTTTTCGGCCCGCGGCTGGCTCCTATCCAGAGTTGAGTGTGCTATGGGCTTAAATGGGGAGACTGGGACCACACAGTCGAGTATCATCCACTTCACGGATGCGTCTTTGGGTGTGTTGCTCTAATTAGGTGACCAACACAGCAAGTGTCTGTATCTCTCAGGCCTGGTTGACGCCGGGATATCATTATGAAAGGAAGCGTAGAGTATAACCTTGTCACTTAGTCCCAAACCAGAATGGACCTCCATAGCAACATCATCATCATCATCATCATCGTCATCCTCCTCCTCCTCTTTCATCATTACCAATATAAACAAAAAAAAGTCCCAAAGTCTGTTGCCTTTCAAGCCCTGCTGTCATCGTGACCTCAGTTTCGATACCCCACCACTTACGTGCTTCGGGTGAGTCTTGTCAAGGTCTTCAGTGTCGGCGGATTCATGGGGGACTGCCGTTGGAGGGACGTGGTGGTGGTCTCCACGCTGGGAGGGACGCTCACTCAGTCTGGCTCCGCAACTAAGCCATTATTGTCGTCAGTAGGGGGCTTAGTAGGTGGTGTCCTAAGTAAGTTAAATCAGAACAGGCACCACTGAACACCACCGAAGTGACTCAGCCGCAGTGCAGGGTCTCCTCTGGTGTGTGGCTCCCTGACAAACTAATATCGATGGTTCCCTGTGGACTGCCGACGTTGGGAATGTGATGGACGAACCCTGCGGACATTGTTAGCGGCCAAAATATCCCCTTTCTTGGGTTTTAGCCTCGTTCTGAAATGTCCCTCTTACCCTGAAAATGTCCTCCCCCGTCCCCGCCGCTCCTGCCCGCTTTTCTCCAACAAAACATTTGCTATATCTGCGAGCGCGTGGTGTGTGTGTGTGTGTGTGTGTGTGTGTGTGTGTGTGTGTGTGTGTTGTAGTAGTAGTAGTAGTTTTCAGTTTAACGTCTTTCTACTTTAAGTGATATTAGACAACAACAACAACAAAGAAGGGAGGTGAGGGGGGGGGGGGGGGGAGCAGTGAGGGGGTGGGGGGGAGCAGGTGGAGAAGTATGTGTGTGTGTTTGTGTGTATAATTATGCATGGGTGTAAGAGTGTCTGTGTGTGTGTCTGTGTGTGTAGTTGTAAGTGTAGGAGGTGGAAGGGGAAGGGGGGGGGGGGGCGGAGAGATGTCTGTGAGTCTGTTTATATATTTCTGTGTCCATGTCTGTTTTCTTGTTTAAAGCCAGCTTGTAAGCCGGTGTTTTAGTGTATACATCCAGTTGTATGCCGTACAAGCATTTGGGTTCATGCGTATGAATATAACAAGTATTTTTACACGCGCGCTCATGTGTGTGTATGTGTGTGTGTGTGTGTGTGTCTGTCTGTCTGTCTGTCAGTTTGCGTGTGAGTGTGTGTGTGTGGGAGGGGGGCCGAGGAGCGTGCGAATATGTGTCTATATGCATATACGCGCACGTGTAGATGTATGTGAAAATTATTTAAGTGATAAAAACCTATTTTTTTCAATGTAAAATCTTTGGTATATATTCCCAGAGTTTTCCCTGTCTTTCTGTCAGCGTGATAATGCCATTGGGTAAAATATCTGAACATGCCTCAGTTGACAAAACTGAAAAGATTATTTGGGAGAGAGACAGAGACAGACAGACAGAGGGACAGACAGAAAGAGAGACGTGTGTATATGTGTTAGTGACTTGAAAATATTGAAATAACAGTTCAAAAACAAACTAATGACATAACACGGACATAAGCTTTTAAGAGAGAAACATGTGGTGTCCGATGAACAATCGATTTTTTTCCACGTTAGACCACAAAATAAACTTTTGAGAGAAACATGTGCTGTTACAAAAATTTCACGTCCTCAATAAGACGATGAGCAATCGAATTTTTGCCATGTCAGACCACAAAATAAACTTTTAAGAGAGAAACATGTGTGTGTGGGGGGGGGGGGGGGAGGGGGGGGGGGGGGGGGGGGGTTGGCAAAGGGGACGCTACGGGGTATAAGGGGGTGACATTTCCAGGGTAAGGGGGACGTTTCAAAACGAGGCTAAAACGCAAAAAAAGGGGACATTTTGGCCGCTGAAAATGTCCACATGGGACATAATGAACGGTGAAAAAGTCCCGGGGGGATATTTCCAGCGGTCAAATTGTCCCCCGGGGATGTTTCCGGGGTGGGGAACAGTCTGGGATGCCACACCAAGTCTGGTGCTCTTCTACCAGGCCACTGCTTCAAAAGTTTATGTGGACCATCAAAACAACAACAACAACAACAACAAACACATTATACACACACACACACACACACACACACACACACACACACACACACACACACAAAGAGGATTGTTTAAAGCCCCGACCGATCAACCAGTCATCCAAAAGCTGTTGCTTCCGATCTGCGGGGCAAGATTTGCTTTCGATTGAATTCAGCACTGAAACAATACATGTGTGTGTGATTTTTTTCCACCCATTTCTTTTTGCATTCGTGGCCTTCGATTTCGGGAGTGTGTGTGCATGCTGGGCATGTATAGTAATTCGGGGCAAGAGGCCCCCCTTAAGCGAGAAGTCCGATTTCTCTTCTCGTTGAAGCCACAACACTTCGTCACCAAGTGTAAACGATAGAGGCCCAACCACGCTACAACATATCCCAAGTAATCGAAAATTGAAACAA
This sequence comes from Babylonia areolata, assembly GCF_041734735.1. Lineage (NCBI taxonomy): Eukaryota > Metazoa > Mollusca > Gastropoda > Neogastropoda > Buccinidae > Babylonia > Babylonia areolata. The sequence goes on from NC_134883.1 coordinate 39,718,317, forward strand.
ACAATTATACGTAAGAAGTGGTCAACTAAAAAAAGAAAAAAAAAAAAAAAAAGGGGGGGGGGCCTTCTTGCCCCGTACGTGGAGCAAAACACCCTCGCGTGAGGGGCAAAGCGCCTAGTGTAGGCGTTTTGCCCCCACATTTCGGATGTTTTGCTTCTCGATCTAATTGCAAACGTAATGCTCAAAAAGGTATAAATCACGTTTCATTCAGATTGTAACTGGCCTACTTCTGTAAATTGGCAATGCTAAAAGCTTTATTCATTACTCTCTCTCTATCTGTCTGTCTCTGTCTCTGTCTGTCTCTGTCTGTCTCTGTCTCTGTCTCTCTCTCTCTCATCACTGTCACACAACTTTCATTCTTTCAGCTTATCACGCCACCTCCAGTAATCACATATGCACGCTCTTAGTCAAGACAATTCTATCATAATCACGTCAAAAGCAAATTCTACAATAAGAATGATCAACAAAACTGGTTGCAAATCTCCCCCTCCCTCTCTATCTGTCTCCCTGTGTGCAAGCTTGAGAATCCAGGTTTGCAAATCAGTCAGTGTCACTGGAATCGCAGTTAGGACATACAAACTGGACGAATCTAGGGTACGTTCTTCATGCACCCATTGGAGGCACATTTAAGTTGCTGCACCCACACCTCACGAGGAATTGTGTGACTGTATGGTTGAGGACAGTAAGTATAAGCTTATATCACAGATTGACATAAGTTTACAGTTGGACCTACAGCAAAGTGAGAGCTGTATGATCAATGGTTTCTCCATTGCAATGGGAAATCATTTACAGCATAGTCTTTTATGAAGGACTATGACTCTCAGACTTGGAGGCAAAATTGCACTGGTTCTTAGTGCTGCAGCCTCGGGGACTAGTGTGCCTTTGGTCCCAACGCCGACTGTCCTAAAACCTTTTTGGCTAAGAGAGTGGGAATGAACTTGGGCAAGACACCCTCCACTATAATAAAGTTCTAGCCCAGATAGTCGGGACAGCTGTTACCTCCTCTGCTGTTCTGATGGCCACAATCGAAAACGACAGACTGTCATACATGGCTGACGACATATTAAACAGGACCAATCCTCTTCTTCCTCGTTCACCTCTTCCAGTTTTCTTTTGGTGGTTCTTCCAGATTTCTTCCTTGTCTCAACCGTGCTGCTCTGCTGTTTAGGTGACATTTATTTCCTGGGAGAAGTCTTCTTTGCCAAATGAGTTGCAGTGTCATCGACATTCATTCAACAGTTTCAGGCCAAGACCGGTGTCAGGCAAAACTGCCTGTATGTGTTTTTATACCTATTTGTCATTAATTGTATTCTGAAAATATTAACAGAACAGAGAAGAAACAATGGACACTATGGAACCAGATGGATGACCAGGACATTGCGAATGATCTTTTTCTGCTGTCCCATAACAAACAGGAGTAGCGGACACCCCGTCACCTCATGTAGGCCTCAACATCCACAGGGACAAGACGAAGATCATGAGAACAAATGCAACCAGTGCTGAGCCAGTCACGCTCGAAGGTAAGATACTGGATGAGGTGGAATCATTCACTTATCTTGGAAGCACCGTAGACAAGCAGGACGGCGCAGATGCAGATGTCAAATGCAAGCATTGTATAGGCCAGAGCAGCCTTAACACAGCTCATGAACATTTGGAGCTCCAGAGTGCTGTACAAATAAACTAAAAATTCGGTTTCTCAGTTCCAACGTGAAGTATGTGCTGTTGTGTGGTACTGGGTGATGGAGGATGAAAAAAGAATACAATTAACAAAGTGCCGATATTCATCAACAGCTGTCTGAGAAGAATCTTCCAGATCCACTGGCAACACAAGATCAGCAACGCCGACCTATGGAAGAAGACACTATTGTCAGCTGAAAGGAATTGGAAGAAGAAACTGAGGATGGATCAGGCAAACGCTACGACGAAAATCATCGTAAAGCTTCACCAGACAGACCCTAAAATGGAACCGTCAAAGGAAGAAAAAGATATGCTGACTCAGAAACACTTGACGAAGACACCTGCAGGCAGACACCAAGAAGATGGGCCTTACCTCGAGCCAGACACAGGCAAGGACACAGCTAGGATAGGGGATTGTGGAGGTCTGTTGTTGACGGCATACACTCCAGAAAAGAAGAAAGGCCTCAGTAAGTCGTCTTTGCCTGTTTCTTGAGAATGTTTGCTTTGTATGGTGGAGATATTATGATGGCCTCTGAATCTGTTTTTTTTTTTTTTGTTGTTGTTGTTGTTGTTGTTGTTTATTTCGTTTACCCACTGCCCTTTTGAATGTCAGTTTTTGGAAAGGAAGAATGGTACTGATCTGCTGATTGGAACGCGATGAAGGCCCAGATGCAACATGTGGTTATGGGAATGGGCAGCCATTTGCTGATTGTTCTGATGGCGGTGTATGTGCACGTAAACCTCCCCCCGTCCCCTATTCTCTCTCTCACACACGCACGCACGCATGAATGCACTTTGCCTTTACAGTGCAATAAACTACCTTTGAACAGCATTGCTCTGGTTGGGAAACCAATGGTGAACCTATTCTTTGTCCAGTGTGACAGATGCGATATGAAAGACGTATGCCTTTTTTGTCCGCCCAAGATACACACTTTTGAGTAAAAATGTATGTTCCCCTCTATCATTACAGATTTCAAATTTCAAGATCCAGTCACTCTGCTCAAACTCATCGGATGGTAGGATTATTAAATTAGGAGTTTATATAACTGCAATGTTACCTCTAGCAACAGAGGTAAAAACTGAATATTTCTTTTTTATATTTTGTATGTATGAATGCACAAGTACATCAGTGCTGTTTTAAACTATCAAGAAAAACACTTGAAGAAGTCAGAGAGAAGCACAAAGAAAGACTTGACCATCTTTTCCAAATCACAGGGGGCAAAAACGCCCAGTGAAGGGGCAAAACGCCCAGTCAAGCCCACTGACAGGCGTCTTGCCCCAACACCTTGTAGGGGTTTTGCCCCAGTTTGAAACACTTAGATGATAGAATTTTCAGGAAAAGCAAAGGAGATAAATCGGTTTCAACGCTACGATTCAACGGCTGACACATTCCTTTTACAGAACAATATTATTGAATTTTGCTCGAATGAAGAACAAACACTGGCATCGAAATTTCATCAGCATGGACTTTACAAAAATCAAGGTGAAAACAATCAAATGCATGTGGAAAACATTGCTGACTTCTGAGTGGGCTCCGTGTTGGGGTGTGCTTTCCCAGCTATCAAGCGGAAACGGTAAAAGTGTCATTTGTTCGTTGTGAACCATATTTTGGGGGTGGGCGTTTGACCCCGACTAGGCTTCTTGCCCCGAATTACTCTACATGTTTTCGTAACTCATCGAATACTAACATGGATTACGGGGATCTTTAACATGCGTATTTGATCAGTGTTACGCGTGTGTATCTATACACAAAGGAAGCTTAGGCACTAGCAGGACAGCATATATTTTATATTTGGAAGATCGGGAAAGAAAAACAAAACAAACAAACAAACAAACAAACAAAAAAACCCCAAACATATCCGCCTTAAACCCATCAAGCGCAGCCGGAACCGGATTCGAACTCAGGGCGCATGTCGGGTGGATAAAGCGTTGGACTTTCAATCTGAGGGTCCCGGGTTCTATTCTCGGTAACAGCGCCTGGTGGGAAATGGGTGGAGATTTTTCCGATCTCCCAGGTCAACATATGCGCAAACATTCACGTGCACGAAACCCCCTTCATGTGCACACGCACACAGAAGCTCAAACACGCGCGTTAAAGATCCTGTGATCCATGACAACTTTCGGCTGGTTATGGAAACAAGAACATTCCCAGCATGCACACCCCCGAAAACGAATTCTGATCGAATGACACGGGAAACGAATGATGAGCACCCAGTGGTAGCCGTCAGTCGGCTCCATCCAGGAAGGCAGCCTGTTGTGCGAATGACCCCGTGTTTCTAACGAGGTTAGGCGCTGTACAAGTATGATCATCATCAGAAGCAGAAACAGCAGCAGCAGCAGCAACACCATATTGAAAAACCACTGTTCCAAACAATCGTCTGTCGCGCCTGTCAAGTTTGTGTTATGAGGGATGGAGGTTGTGGCAGAAAGAAACGAAGAAATACACACCCACTTTTTCTTTTATGTGTATATGGTATCACCGACCACAAAGATCGACTGCACAGCCAACTGAAAAATGACAAGCCCCGGTTTTGCGTGCAAGTGTGTATGTGCGTGCATGCGTGCGTGCGTGCGTGTGTGTGTGTGTGTGTGTGCGCGCGCGCGCGCGTGTGTGTGTTCTGCAGTCACATACTTAATTATCTGGATCATGGCTGGTGTGTGGTGTGTGTGTGTGTGTGTGTGCGTGTGTGTGTTCTGCAGTCACATAAACATCAGGTGTACGGCCTGTGCGCGCGAGGGGTTCGATAACGCCTTCTTTTTTTAATATCATATATATATTTTATGTTTTAGAATCGGATTACACACACACACACACACACACACACACACACACACACACACACACACACACACACACACACACGTGTATTTCTGAATAGCAAAGCAATCGTTGAGTTGGAAGCAGTGGAGGTGGGAGGTAACCACGTTAGTGTTGTTGCTGCTTTGAACGCAGGAGAAAACTTTACCAAGATGTCAGTACTTAAGTTTTTTTTTTTTGTTTTTTGTTTTTTTGTTTTTTGTTGTTGGTGTTGTTGATTTTGGGTGTGTGTGTGTGGGGGGGGGGGGGGGGGGGGGCGAGGGTGGGGGGGGGGTTAGGGGGGGGGGTGGTGGCTAGGGAAGGGTAATTAATGTTGTATGTCAAGTTGTGAGTACAAGCGAGCGCGCGAGCGCGTGTGTGTGGTGTGTGTACATTCGTGGGGATGCGAGAGAGGCAGAGAGAGAGAGAGAGAGAGAAGGGTTGGTGAGGGGGGCAAAGAAAAAAGGATTTTCTTTCTTTCTTTTTCTGTTCCAGGCTTTTCAGACCCGAACAGTAGGTAACACTGAACAATCTGCCACCCAACTGATGTACAATACCGTTTCAAGTCTGGATTACATAGTAACGAGAGCCTACAAGTCACAGAAATATGGTGCTGCACCTGCCATGGCATGTCTTTCACTCTCCCCGCTCTACGTTTGCTCTGTTTCTTATGATAACCACCGCGACACTTTTTGTGCTGTTCACATTGATGAATACTTCTGTGTTTTCAACACTCCAAAAGCTGCAGATCGTCAACCCTTGGAAGGCCCCACCTTTGTCACACCTAGTAGTGAAGTCACCGTCTACGTCATGGGGCCAGTGTCCTGACGTGCTACACAACATGCTGACAGGAAGCTGGGAACCAGGACCTATGACGTCAGTGGATGTGGAAAAGATGAGATTGTTTCATAAATTGGTGAGTCTCTCTCTCTCTCTCTCTCTCTCTCTCTCTCTCTCATGATAGTTATTTCACATACGATTATATGCGTATTTGTATTTTATTTCATTCATACATGTGCAGTGGCATACTTTTGTTGCTTTGTTTTACGATACTTTTTTTTTCTTGTGAATTTAAAGTTCTTATACAATTGAGTACTTAACTGGAGTTTGATTTCATACAGAGTTTGTTTTGGTTTTTTTTGTTTTTTGTTTTTTTTATTGTTGCTGTTTTTGGCTTTGTTCTTTGTTTGTATGTTTGTTTGTTTTCCAGCGTAGGATATATTTGTCAAGAAAACATGTAATCAAATTCCGCACATGGTCATCAAAATCGTACCTAATCTGATTACATCAAAAATCATTTTAAACATTACACAATAGAATCTACTTCAAGGTGTCTGTATATAATACATAAACACTGACAATCCCTTCACAGAAGGTATATCAAGGGCTCGTGTTTATCTTTCATTTTACTTTGGTGTGGTTGAATGATTTCGTTTTTCATGCTTGTAAAAGACGTAGACAAATACAGGGAAAGGAAACCTTTTGGAGAAAAGTAGGCCATTGCACATTCTGCTCACTGGACCCACGTCCAAATGGTTCCCTGGAAATGAACCTCCTAATGTTCAAATCAGTCAACAGTCAGTAAATCATATTCTCTGTCTCTCTCGAACTCGATTTTTATATTATAATTATTATTTATTTATTTATTTATTTGTGTACGCTTATAGCTGACTGCATCAAGTTTTTGCGCCTTATACATATTATTAGTAGTGGTAGTAGTGGGTTAATTTTTTTTTTTTATGTATTCATCTTTTATTTATTCACCCTTTTTTTTCTCAAGGCCTGACTAAGCGCGTTGGGTTACGCTGCTGGTCAGACATCTGCTTGGCAGATGTGGTGTAGCGTATATGGATTTGTCCGAACGCAGTGACACCTCCTTGAGCTACTGAAACTGAAACTGAAACTCTCGAACTGGTTCAGGGGCATCAAACTGATGATGGGGCGGCCCTTTGCATCTTTCTTGGGGACAAAGGGCGGCTGTAAAACCCCACAGCTCTGCCAACTCTCTCGATGGCCCCTTTTTGAAGCAAAGCATTTATTTCCCGGTCCATCTGTTGTTGGTGTGCTGAGGACAGTTTGGTCTCCAAACGCTGGGCCGCCTGTGATGACATCAGGGGAGGTTTGGTGTGGAACTCCAGCTGATATCCACGGATTGCCTGAAGGACGTAAGGGCTGTCAGTGATTTCTGCCCAGGCTGCTGCATGTGCAGACAAGAAGCCTGCAACTTTCAGCTGTTGATTGTCATGCTGACTTCGGATGCATATTTTTTTGGTAGGTGGTTGTGTGGTCACCCCCTCTGCCTCTGCCGAACCAGTCCCTTGCCTGACCCGCCCTGTAGGGCTGACCACAAAAAGGCTGCCCATCAGACTGATGATAGCGGCTTTCATGCGATGGGAAGGTCATTTTTCGCGGCTGCCTGTCACACTGCAGTGGTGCACGGGAGTCGCGCTGTCTTTGGTGGGGAGGCGTAAATGCAGGTCTGAAGGCTTCCCCCAAGCCCCGTCGTTGTTGATGGCGTGGATAACGCTATTGATGTCACCATCAAACAGAGAGGTGCCAGAAGGCTGGATTCTGTCGATGGCAGCCCTACCCTGCTGGTTGGCGACAGCGTCCAGGCACAGCTGACGACGATGCCTGCAGATGGTGGAGCTCTCTGCAGCCAGCACACGTAGAACATGACCCAGAGGTGTTGCCAAATCCTCACACAGTCGTTGCTTGAGGTTCTGAGCAGTGGTTGCCTTTGAGTGGAAAACATCACTCGTCGGGTAGGCAGACAATCCACCGTCACCTCATTCAGTTTGGTGAGGGCGACACACAGGGCATGAGCGGCAGCACTATGTCAGTTTTACTAGGCAGCAAGGTGGTCATCCCATCTGGCAACAGTGTCATTGAGGGCAAAGACAGCCTCACGTGTCTGTGACACAAAAGCAGCAGCTTGCTCGTGTGATGTGTAAGATGACACAGTTTTGTTTGCGTGCACACCTCTCCAGTTCCCACCTGAGACGAGCCCCCTGGCGTGTGTCCAGAGTTGCTGGGATTGTTCAGAAGGTGTCTTGCCTTGCCGTGCCTTGCTGATTGCCACATGCACCCCCTGAGCTGGAAACCACATAGTGCTGGAATGTCTGCAAAGGGGTCGTAGTTCCCAGTTGAGCTCTCATCGTCCATCAGGACTTCCAGTATGGACGAGAGCGGGGTTGACCTTTCGGCCCGTGTGTTCACTGCCATGGTCAATGCTGGGGTGGGTGAGATTTGGGGAGGGAGGAGATGGTGGTTGGACGCCGTTCCCGTGCAATCGCCACACGAGGAGGCAGGCTGGCTGGCTGTGTTGTCAGTATGACTCAACACACCCACGTAACCCCACGAGGTGGAAGGGTACAAGAGTGTGGCTGAGACAGGGGGAAGGAGTGTACCCGCTGTGTGAACACTTGACAGTGGCGTGGTACTTGTCATTGGCGGTTGGCTCGGCAGTGGGTGCTGGCTCGTCGTGGCTGTGTTAGCAGCGAGTGAAGTGGTCGATTGCCCTGTCATATACACTGATGAGGAAGACATAGATGGTGTGGAAAAAGGCATCGGCTGATGGCTATGCCCACGAAGCGGCAGAGGCATGAGAGCAGATGCTGCAGTGGTGCACAGAGCCAAACTCACATCCACACAGACTGAGCTAGATTGGCTGAAGCTGTGGATGTGGACACTGTGGCAGGCCCCACGGGGTAAGTTCCGAGCCTGGGGCCTACATTCTGGACTGCTGCAACATGAAGTGAAACATTTGCCTCCACACAACATCAGAGATAGCCTGGAGCTGCCTCTGATTTAACCTCGTATCCACAGGCCCTGATGCGTCAAGCACAGACACATTTCCCACAGAGGAATTGCTGCACACAGAGTCCGTAGGATCTCGAGAATCCATTTGTGAACGGTTCAAGCTGGCGTCGGAATTATCCATGATGGTGTTGCTGAAGCTGAATGAGTATTACAAAAAGTGACGAAACCCACAATGTATACTCAATATATACGGGGCTGCGAGGGATGGTGGGAGGCCGCACAGCCAATGCCACAGGCTGGACACTGACCACTGGACCCCCAGTGGCCCCACACGAGCAGCTCATTGCGAAGTTTTCCATTGTTATAGAAAGCTCGGTAGAAGAGAGAGTATTGCAAATACCCATATATGTAAGCCATTGCACTCTTATGGTGCAGAAATTCTAATGTCCCCCAGACCCGGGAAAAAGAGCACAGCCTGCCCAGAGGCAGTCAGCGAATCGACAGACGCTGTGGCAACATCTCCGTGAGCAACAGAGGCCAGCAAGTCTTCTTTCGGGCCCTGTGTGACCCCGAGGGGTCGACCCCTTGCTGCTACCACTCCGTCTGCGTCAACAAGACCCGCCAGCAGTGCACGTGCGACGACTGTCTGGACATGCGCACTCCCCTGCACGCCGAGTACGCCACCTGGCGGCCCCAAGACCCGTCCTGCCAGCCGCGGACGTGGTCCAAGGAGGAGATTTGCCGCCAGCTGCACAACTCCACGCTTCACTTTATCGGGGACTCGCTGGTCCGCCACGTGTACACAGCCTTCCTTCTGGCGGCGCGAGACGACTTCCAGTCAGGATCCTTCCCACCAAATATCACTGATGGTGAGCTGGAACGGAACACCTATCCGCCATTCCCTTTTGGCCTGTTAAGCCTCGTTCTCGAGGAATTTGATCTCTCTCTCCTGTTCGTTCCTTCTCTCTTTCTGTGTCTCTGTCTCTCTCTCAGTCTCTCTGTGTGTCTGTGTGTCACTCTCTCCAACACACACACGAACACTTGCATCCTCCAACATAACTCTTAGTGAAGGACATAAAATCGATAAACTTCTTCTTCTTCTTCTGCTTTCGTGGGCTGCAACTCCCACGTACACTCGCATGTACACGAGTGGGCTTTTACGTGCATGACCGTTTTTACCCCGCCATGTAGGCAGCCATGCTCCGTTTTCGGGGGTGTGCATGCTGGGTATGTTTTTGTTTCCATAACCCACCGAACGCTGACATGGATTACAGGATCTTTAACGTGTGTATTTGATCTTCTGCATGCGTTTACACACGAAGGGGGTTCAGGCACTAGCCTGGGAGATCGTAAAAATCTCCACCCTTTACCCACCAGGCGCCGTCACCGTGATTCGAACCCGGGACCCTCAGATTGAAAGTCCAACGCTTTAACCACTTGGCTATTGCGCCCGTCAAAATCGATAAACAACAACACACATTCCATACATCAGTGGATGAATATTAAGACAAAAAGGCGTCAGTGTACACACAGACGTAAAAACAATGACATTGTGGAAAAGCTGAAAACCGTATGAAGCGGGGGAGAATTCCCTCTCACAGCCTTTGGGCACACATCAAGGCAGTGCATGGACGAACTGGAAACAGGCCTATCGGGATCACCTATTTAATGATAGGTGAATTAGGGAATAGGCCAAGCAGGAACAGAGGAATTAGGATGACACCGGTAAAATATCTGTGTACAGTCAGTTTCCTTGTGTATGACATCATGTCCTTCTCCTTCATTCTCCACAGGGATTAGGTGAATCGAGTTTCACTCGTACACACCACTCTCCCCCCACGCACACGTGCACACACACACGCGCGCGCACACACATGTACACAAACACACACACACACAAACATACAGCACTAAAACAAAGCCCATGTGACTCTGGCCACTATGTCACAGAAATCCGTTCACGCTGCTCCGGTCTCTACATGTTCACGAGGAAGGGCTGTCGCTGGTGGCTGCAGCGAAATGCCAGCCTTTGCAACGGGTCCCTGTCCGTGGAACTGTGCGAGCCGTGCCACTTGATTCACGTCCGCAAGATCCGCAAGGCCGTTCTGAACCTGGCCAACGTGTCACGCTCGCTCGTCTTCATGGAGGTGGGCGTGCACAGCGGAATGGACGCCAAGAAGATCCAGGAGCACGTCCTTAAACCTCTCCTGAAGACCATGAGGTCCCAGCGCCTGACCGCCCCCCGTCTCCTATGGGCCGGTGTGCATCAGTTCGGCATGATGAGAGCCCAACTGGACAGTGTCAACGCACAGGTGAGGTCCTTCAACAGAGAGATTGAGACTTACCTGGCTGGCTATGACGTGTCCGTGTTTGACACCTACAACCTGACGCACAACGTGGTCAGTTTCGACGGGACCCACTTCGGTTATGGCGTGAACGCCGTGAAGGTGAACATCTTGATGCACTATCTTCAGGAGCTGCAGCGACGAGGGGAATGGTGATGGTGATGAATGATGATCATGGCTCGCCGCCCCGACCATCTTTCTTCCTTCCTTCCTGTCTTTCTGTATTTATTTGTTATGGTGTGCAAGTAGTGTCAACCATACCACCTCCATGCTGTCCCCCTTCCCTCCCCTATCCCTTCACACACACCCTCCTCAATCCCTTCTCATCTCCTCCTCCCCCCGCCCAACCTCTCCTTCACCTCCTCTGTTCCACGGCAGTTCTTTGCTATAACATGTCTTGCAGTCACCATGTGAATCACCCCCCTCCCCCACCCCATCCCCCTACCCTCTTATCTCTCATCCCCACTCCATGGTCAGTTGTCTTTGTTCAGTGAGTTCACCGTCACGTGGTGCCTTTATTCTCGAACTGCTGTTATCTCCACATGCAGACAGAAATAACAACGGATTCCCCCGCTCAACCCTCAGCCGAGTGACGTAAAGTATCGATGCAATAGTCGTTGTCGTCAGCACTCGTTCTAAAACATTCCATGGAGGCGGCAGTTCAGATTCTCATCCGTTAACACTCAGCGACGAGACTCTATTCAAGAGATCAGTGTAAAGTAAAATTAAGCGTTCTGCACTCAGGCAGGAAAGTTCATGTCAGTTCAGGCACTGAGGGGAAATACAATAATATAAGATGAAGTGAACTAGGATAATAAAAATAATAGAAATAAAAAAAAGCAATTAAATTAATCAATTTCCCGCCGAGTGACGTGGTACCAGCTGGGGGGTACGCGGTGGCAGCTGGGGAGTGCTCATTTTCTTTTGGAAGTCTCGACCCAGGTTTTATTATTTTGATTTATAATTATTTCACTCTGTTTTGCCCCATCTACTATGATTCCTCATTAATTAGACTGACATACGATTTCTTGCATTTCAAAGTTTTTTTCGAGGATAACGGCAATGTTCGAGGTTAACAGCACTACACTCGTACGGATATATTGATGTGGCAATTCCTGTGCTGATGTAGATGTCGGCATGTCCGAAACATGATAAGGTCGGCATGTCGGAACATTTCAGTTGGGTGGTCTGTCTTTCAAGTCTTCCCCCATCTCCCCTTCACACACACACACACACACACCTGGAGTAGATGGCGGCAGTTCAGAATGTGGGCGAGGGAAAATTTATGCTAGATATATCTTTGATCAGGCCGGTTACGATTGACAGCATGGCTGGCATGATACTTGTATCGTCAGTCCCTCACCCTGCCCCTTGCCCCTCCTTGTGATATAAAATGTTTGACTTGATACAGAACGTGTAAGAAGCAGGTTTTGAACTGTAGCGAATCAAATCGAGCAGCATTCGAAGGGGCGAATCAGAATGAATCAGTGAAAATGTCAATCATCATTCACGTAGCGTCACCAGGACAGCCAAGATTGGTTACGTTTGTTAACCATTTGGGAAAGCTATGGTTCATGATTAGTATGCACGGTATCTTTGGGCTGTGAGTAACTACTTACGATTGTTTCATGCTTTGACAGTAACTTAGTTGTGTTGGGAAAGCATGTTTTGTGTCAGTGGAATTGTGAGGTTTCAGAAAAGTATTGAAATACTTCAAATAGCCGGTTAGCTGACGTAGTAATGCACAGCTAAAATGGAAACATATGTTTAATTCAGAAACTATGGTTTGTGTCAGTGCCGGTACAGCTAGTGTGTTTGTAGTTTACTTATTGTAGTGGCTGAGGGAGACTGAGAAAAGGGGTTAAGATGTGAAATGTAGCCACCATGCCTGTATCTTTGGAGCTATGGTTCATAATTAGTATGCACAGTATGTTATGGGAAGGGATGAAACTAGCTTACACTGATGGGTAACGTGAGTTGAACATTCTGGGTTGTATCAGTCAGCCATTATGTGTGATGCACATGCTAAGGTAAAAGGAAAAACCATAGAAAAACCGCTCCATGTGGCCCTGCTGTTGGTATGAGGAGAGGGAGTGTGAGTGAGAGTGCGTGCATCATCCATCAATCACCCCCCCCCCCCCCATTCCCCCCCCCCCAACCCCTCTCCACACCCCCTCTCTGTGTACTTCTTTCTCGAACCCCATTCTTACACATTTATCTACAGTATCCATCTATTCATTTCTTTCGCATGAGTTCATACGTGTTTCAAGTTGGTGAACAAAACAGAATCATCGACATAGTTATCCCATGACAGAAATTCTTCTCTTCAGTTGCTTCTCTCCCCTGTTGTGAATATTATCGAACAGCGCTCACTGAGAAGCAGGAACAGAACAAGGGACTTAACTCGCCCCCCCCAAAAGCGGTTTCTCAACTACTAGCAAGAAGCCAGGTACTGGACTGTATGCAGTCTTTTATATTGATCACAGATACCTCAAGGAAGAGAAGGGGGGTATGACACACACACAAATGCATGGAGGGTTTATCACTCACAGACTCGTGGAGTGCATTCATAATGCCGTAAGCCTCATTTTGACCCAGTTTCTTCTCCCCGAGAAAGGCGGGAGCCAGTTCTCCCTTTCTGCCTTTTTAATCTTCCCCAGCTGAAGTCCGGCACTAATACCCTTATACTCCTGGGTGGACTGAGGAAAATCTGAGTAAAGTGCCATTCCCAAAGACACAACGCCATGCCGAAATAGAGTCTCGAACCCTGACCACTGGTAAACACTGGATCAGAAGACCAGTTCCTTCATTGTCCAACGCCTGACGTATTGTTAACGCTGTCATAATATAAATACAAGAAGTAAATGATTGATGTAATATTGCATTACTCTTGTAATTTGTAGATTTCATTGTGTGAAATTCGGCCTACTGTCCTAAAGGAGAGCGCGTCGTCACACTGAGAGCATCGCATTTTTTTCTGTTTCAGTTTCAGAGGATTTTTTCTACCGAATTTAGCCAGGGACAATCGTTTTGTTGCCGTAGTTTCTTTTGCGTCCGCTAAGTACATGCTGCACACGGGAACTCGGTTTATCGTTTCATCGAAATGACTAGCGTCCAGACGTCTCATCGGCCGAATGACTAACGTCCAGACCACCACTCAAGGTCAAGTGGTGGGGGAGAAAATACAGTGGGCTCAGATTCTCTCACTTCCTAGGCTGACGCGTTATACCACAAGGCCAACAGTCCACTTGATGAATGACAAAAAACAAAAAAACCTATAGACTTATTGATAGTAAGTAAAATACTACATGCATGAACAAATAAACAAAGAAATAAGTTTTTGTTCCAAAACCCTGGGTTCCACCCAAGGGTCCGCACAATGGGAAGCAACCCTCAATGAGAGAAACATACCTGTATATCATTGTTATTTCCCTTAGATCATGTACCCTGTTTGCACGTCCATCGGCTGTAATTTGCAGTCTATCTCCCACTGTCTCTCTGTCTCTCTCTTTCTCTCTCTCTCTCTCTCCCACGCCCCCACCCCCTCTTTCTCTTCTTCTTCTGTCTCTGTCTTTGCCATGTGCCAGTTTCTGTCTCCTTTTATTTTTTTTTATTTTTTAGAATGATCTCCACATCTTTAAAGATGTCTTGTGAGTTGCAGAGATTCTCTGTCTTATCCCTGTCTGCCCGCCTGTCTCTCCCTTCTGTCTGCCTGTCTGTCTGTCTGTCTGTCATTCAGTATCGTGGTACATTCTCTATTTAGGGCGAGGACTGGATGAAAAACAACATCACACCAGTGTTTATCTGTCAGCCTTGAAAATAAAGAATTTGGTTTCGTCTTGTCTTCAGTGTCTTTTATCAGTCTCTCTGTCTGTCTCCGTCTCTCTTTCTCTGTGTCTCTGTCTCAACTCAGTGATATTTCTCTGATTCTCTTTCTCTCTGATTCTGATTCTCTCTCTCTCTGATTCTGATTCTCTCTCTCTGATAGTCTTTCTGTCGGTCTCTTTATCTGTGTGCCTGTCTGTCTATCTGTTTCTCTAGGCTCTTGTCTTTTTCTGTGAGTCTCTCTGTCTTTCTCTCTCTCTCTCTCCCTCTCTCTCTGTGTGCATGAATAGCTGTGCACTGAATGCCATGCCCATGAGCAGTGAAGCGTGAATCGACATATGGGGTCAGTGATATAAACACTGTCGCGGATGAGACAGAAAATGTACGCAGGTGTATGTAGTTTCGATGCATGCATTAAGATAGATGTGTGTGTGTGTTGCGTGAGTGTGTGTGTGAATGTGTGTGTGTGTGTTTTGCGTGAGTGTGTGTCAGTGTGTGTGTGTGTGTGTGTGTGTGTGTGCCGAGTGTGTGTGTGTATGTTTGCGTCAGAGTGTTACTGCTATTAAAGTGATGGTATGCATGCGCGCGCGTGTGTGTGTCTGTGTCTGTGTGTGACTGTGTTTGTGCGCGCGCAGGTTACATAGCCAGAGACAGCGAGAGAACGAATGAATGATTAAAAAGAATATCGAAGGAAACAAGAAAAAAGCGTCGTGAAAGGTTTCACTCAGTTTTGATCTCGCCTTCATCACAAAAAAGGGCCATGATAATACAACAGACACGAAAAACAAAAAGCCATCGCATTGCAAAGGAAACTGCCCAGTTTATGTCGTCATACACACAGACATATAACTACATGCATAAATATTAACAACAACAACAACACGCGCGCGCACACACACCGTGACACACACACACATACACCGTCACTCACGCACACACACACACACACACACACACACACAGAGGCTGAGAACCAGACACAGACACTGTTAGCGACGCAGAAAGTGAGTGACAGAGAGAGCGAGAGAAGGGCAGACAGACAAAACGGAGACAGAGACACGGACAGAGAGACTGAGGACTGTAACTGCAGCAGCATTTATGGCGTGTTTACGTCACAACACAGCGTCGTCAGCAACATCTTTTGCTAAATGATGTCATCATCATCGAAGGCTTCGGGTCCTGGCTAATAGGTTCTTCTTCTTCCCCGAGTTTTATTGAGGGCTCGGATAGAAATATCCACGGACCCACGCTCACGCAATTCTTCCCCGTTCGCAGCTACAATCTGTAATGAGAAATGGAAGGGGTAGGGGTGTGGGGTGCCAGTGGGGGTGTCATTGTAAGTTTCTGCGCGGGCGGGGGCGGTGTGAAGCCTGGAAAAAATGGCTCCAAGCACCGTTTTGATCCGCCCCCCACCCCTCTTGAAATATTGCTCCAGGAGTTATTCCAGAGCAGGTTATTTCATTTTATTTAGTACTCCATCTCATATCCGCATATTCTCTGCAATCCCATTTTCCAGTGGAATGTCTTTATTTTCCAATGTTCCTTTACACACACACAAATGCGTGTAATAACACATTTGTATCTGGACTATCAAGACAAATTTTGAGGGAGTCATTTTGGGGCGGAACTAGAATGACTGTCTCCATGTCCCCAAAAGACTCCAAGGCAGATATTTCGGGGCCAGCAGTACTGCCCCAAAATGACTCACTCTCCAGGCGCCTGCAAAAATGAGACTGTGTGTCTCCTCAAAACGCGACAAACAGCACAGCCATACAAAAATTATTCCACATCTCAGCCTAAAGTTCAACACCTGCAGTTGAGTGAAACAGGGATGTGCATCGACTCCTGCTCTGCTCGGAATCATCGTTGCTGAGCATGTATTTGGATCAACTGCTAAACGTCTTTTCTTTCAACAAGACCAGACGGAAGTCACTCAGCCTCTTAGTCATGGACTAAAGGTAAAAAGGTCACAGTGTGGTTCTCTTTATGCACCTGTCTTTGACGGTGTGTTGCTCAAAATTCCATGACCAGTACTGCAGAAAGTGTTGGCATTTCTCAGAACTGGATGTCGCTAGGATTATAAAGGAAGCTAGGAGCACACGGATTGTCACATGCCGCAGTCTCAAACGAGTTTCACAATTCTCGTCATACTCATAATGAAAGCGGCCTGAGAAAAGAGAGGAAAAAATATACGAAAAATAAAAATTAGAAAGAAGAGATCAAAAAGAAAATGTCGACAATGCTGTGGCAGTTCGTAACCAACTCTGTCTCACTTCAGTTTTGTTTGTTTATTGTTTTTCCCCATACCTACGATTATGTTGCATCACGTTTTCGGCCGGTGCCGACAGTTTCATGGGGACAATCATTGAAGGGACGTAGCACGCATCGAGCTTCATTCCCGGGGGATTTTCGTTCAGTAGGACTTCTCCACTGAGCAATGACTGTTGTACCTAGTAGGGGAGACTTACAGCAGATAGATAGTACTGATCCTCCTGAACGACACTGACGGACCAGAGAGGACTTGACACCAGAACGGTGACTGCAGAGTCTCCTGTGGTGGGTGCCCTCATGGCGACTGAACTATGGTAGGTCTGCTGGTGCTGGAAAAGGCTTGGAATGGTTATGCACGGAGAAGATCGGGGTAGAGGTGGATGTCGTGGGTGCGTGGGAGTAGACTGAGGAGTGGCTACTGTCGCTGTGAAGACAACTGAGAAAGAGCGTGGAAACAGCAGCAACCAAAAGCAACAATAACAACAACAGTTAAAAAGAAAAGAAATTCAAAACAAAACAAAACAAAAAAAAAAGGACCAGCAGCAACAGCAGCCGCAACACTAAAAGCAGCAGCAACAACAGCTGACACAACACTGAACTGCCCAGCTTTGGTGATTGACGGAATGCAAGGTACTCTTTTAGTAACTAATCCTGTTTTTTTTTGTTTTTTTGGGGGTGTTTTTTTTTTCAATGCCTGACTAAGCGCGTTGGGTTACGCTGCTGGTCAGGCATCTGCTTAGCAGATCTGCCCTGACTGTAGCGTATATGGATTTGTCCGAACGTTGTGACGCCTCCTTGAGCTACTGAAACTGAAACTAAGCTGTATTGCAGATATCAAATGCGAATTCAGTTGAAATTTGATGATGATGATGATGATACTAATGATAATGATAGTGATGATGATGATGATACTGCTGCCACTACTACTACTACTACTACTACTAACAATTGTGCAGTTTTATGGTCCTCATCTCCAGTCAGCTCCGAACGCTTATAAATGGCAAAAGTGATATGTTGGCTAATGAATATTTGATATGGTGACTGACATAACAAATACTTAATAGCACAGCAGATTCAGCTGGACACAAGAACATGCAGAAGCAAACATGCGCATTCACCAGCATGCGGAATAATGACGTACGTGCTCTCTCTCTCTCTCTCTCTCTCTCTCTCTCTCTCTCTCTCTCTCTCTCTCTCACACACACACACAGTGACACAGATACAGAGTCACACACACACACACATAAACACACACACACACACACACACACACACACACACAGATACCATGCGCGCGCGTACACGCACACACAAACACTATCTGTACCCGGCACCGGCAGTGACTCGACAAACACCGGGCACACACTGAGACACACACTGACACGCGTGCACAAACTGTGACACACACACTGCCACACACACACACACACACACACACACACACACACACACACATACGCACGCACACACACACACACACACACACACACACACACATACTGACACTGACGCCGTGCGGGGACGCACGCACGCACACACACACATGCACCAGCGCATGCACGCGCACACACACACATACCCGGCTGTGACACACACACCTGTGACACACTGCCACACACACACACACACACACACACACACACACACACAGTTGTGTTTGTTTGCTAAAATGATGATCAAAATCTTAGGTGACTGGCGATCAACATTCTTGTACGACGATAATTATATGCCGGACCAAAGTCCTCGGTACGAGAAGTTTACTCCGGGGTAAATGTCTTGGGGAGTAAAAAATCTTCTGACGCACCGTCAACCAGCTGGTCGTACTCGTGCACACTGCTCTCTTCGACACACAAGTCTGGCAACGGTAATCGGTGATGATATGCAGACAGTATAATGTATGACTGCAACTGACACATTTGGACACCCGTGCATTCACCATTCTGTTATCATCATATTCAAATTAGCGAACCGCTGTGGGGAAAATGTAAACACGGACAAAGGCTTCACAAAAATCAATGCTGACGATCAGTTCAACAACATTTCCATGCTAGCACAACAGGGTGTCGCCGCGTTTTTCCTCCTCCGTGAACTGATAAGCTTACGACGGATCATGTGACTGGAATATTTCGACAAGAATAGCAGCATCGGTGATACGCAGCCAAGCGATTTTATTATGATGATGTGAACCGACAAACGCGATGCCGTGCCTTCTTTTTAAACTATTGATTTTTGTGATGTCATGATGCTTCCGGTGTTGGGGAGCTCAAGCTCTTCATCTGGCATCGAAAGTGCACCGGACTTGCGTGCTTGAGGCTTGTAACCACGCAAGTGTGAATGCTGGGTTTTTCAGTTGCATTTCGTGAGTTATTGTCTTTCTACATCGGCTGCTGTCGTCATGTAGGCAGCGGAAGAAGCAGCGAAATCGTTGTGCATAAGGTACATTGTGTTTTGTCACCAACACAACTGCTATCATCGCAGCCAAGACAAGGTGATGATGGCACGGCCAAAGCGAGTGTAAAAATAAAGATAAAACAAAATATAATTAATTAAAAAAAGCAAATAATAATCTCAGAGTGTTTTATCTACAATAACAGAATGGGTGACGAAAACTCCATAGACGATTTGAGAAAGAAGTTGTCTGAAAAAGATCTTCTGATACACGAACAAGAAGAGAGAATACGTAATTTGGAAGCGGAGCTTGGAAAGGTGAAGCAGGAACGAGAGGAATTGTTGAGGAAGCTTTCACAGAATGATGGCACAGGGTGAGTTTTATGTCAAATCTTTGGAGCGTTGTGTATTTTTCCGTCTTGCTCTCTGTGGCCTCAGTCTGTCCGACCGTTTTTCTGCCTTGTCATATTTTGTGACCAGTTGTGTGTATATTGTATATACATGTGTGTGTGTGTGTGTGTGTGTGTGACTTTTTTCCTTGTGATATTTTTCCTCCTGGTCCTTCCTTGAACTCAGTTGAGACAGAAGTTAAATTGAGGTGAGAATGTTTAGATTTCCTTCTCCTCCCCTTCAGCTCTATTCCTCCCTTTCCTGCCCCTCTCCCCATCTTTCTTCCCCATGTTTTCTTTATTTCTCTTTTCTTTTCAAATGACTAATTTAATGAAGAGAGAAAAAATACCCATGAAATTATATTACTGCTGGTGTCAGCAATATTTTCTGTACAGTGTCATTGTGGTTGTTCTGGGAAACAAAAGGGCTTGTCTTTCTGTACGTGTTTATAATGGTAATTATATTAATGCAGATTGATGCTCACACCTGCCAGCCTTGTGACATTTACAATAAAGGAAAAGATACATACACAAACATGCATGCATCAGGATGTGCACACACAAGTGTGCAAACAAGCACACACAAACAAGTGAGAGCAAAAGTTCAAAATGCACATTTGTCAATGAGATTGAGACGGTAGGCAGAATGGAAGAGGGGCATTTTGAGAGA
>NC_134883.1:39740940-39760940 GCF_041734735.1 Babylonia areolata
GGAGGGGGGGGGAATGCTCTGAACCCTTTTGCTAGTTTGCAATAATTGTATGATTACATTGTCATAAGAGATGCTTTGCAAAAGAACTTGAGAATTCAGTTAGTTTTATTCATATGATAATAATAATGTAGAAAGAGATTAAAAAATAGAAATTTTCTCATGTTAGGCTGTAAATGTCAGATTACTACAATGATTTTAAGAAAAAATGCAGAGCACAAGAAAATCAGTTTTATTTATGGGGTATACATTGCAGGAGAATTTAAGACTGCTTTGCTCCGTCTTGTTGGACCATGAATTATGTATGCAAACAATAATTTTTGGAAGGTATGCTCCACATGAGAAAGTCAGTTTTCTTCTTCTTCTTGACAGGCAGCCAAATTCATGGTTGAAGAATCTGCTGCACTTGGAAGGGAGGGGATGCAGGGTTTTTTGTTTTGTTTGTTTGTATGTTTTTGTGTACATGTTTTTTCAGGTTTTTTTTTAATCCCACCATTAAGTTAGCCACATGCCATATTCAGGGATGATGCATGCTGTGTGAATATATGTCTTCAGTGCCGTTGGTCTATGGAGAGCCAAACTGGCCTTTCCTTCAGAATGATGGTGGTGGGAATGTAATGGATGCACAAAATGTTGTTTTTGTGTTTGAACATGGAACCCTGGTTGATAGTTTCATTTGAAAGACTTGCAGGTAATAGAATCAGAACCAAGGTTAACTCTAGATGGGAAAAAATTCCCCAGAACTAAAAGTCTGTGCGGAGATTTGAACCTCTGAATCCCCCCTCCCCCCCACAACTCCCCCCAACCCCACCCCTCCAGAATCACAACTCCTGTGCTCTTCTAAGTCTAGCCAAGCCATTCTGTTCCGGCCCCTGCAGATTTATTGTTCATGATAAAATGTTTCAGGTGGCAGAAGCTATTGATCAGACGCCAGAGCTGAGCACACCAGCTGTTTGAGGGAGAGGAGGATTGATTTTCATTCAAGTGACATTTCTTGTATTATAAACGGGGAAGGCGGAGTGAGAGGTGTGGCCCCACGAGGCTGGTGGTTATTTGTGTGTGTCTGGGTTCAGGGTCGTGCCCCCCACCCCATCCCCTGCCACGCCTGTCACTCTTATTATCTGCTCGGTTCTGGATCTGGTTACCTACCAGGATCCGGCTGCTGTGGTAGTAGAGAGGATGTCACATCTTACCTGGCACTTGTGACCTGTACAGCTGACGGTTGTGTTTGTGTTGCCGCATGACGTCAGTCAGTCAGTCTGTCTGTCTGTCTGTCCATGGTGTCACTTGTGGTTGAGTCCTTCTCAGAGTCCGGGATTGACTCCAGTGAAGAAGGGGTGGCAAAAAGGGGGAGTATCTATCTATATGTCTATCTGTCTATATGTGTATCTAACTATCTATCACTCTCTCTATCTATCTAAATGCTCCTGCGTGTGTATGTATGAGAACATGTGTGTACGTGTGGTATGTGCGGACATATGTGTTTCTGTGTGCCGTTGTGTGTGTGTGTGTGTGTGTGTGTGTGTGTGTGTGTGTGTGTGCATGCATACATGTGTGCATACGTGCATGTTTGGGTGTGACCATCCTGGTAAACCTCTCAGTCTCGCGTCTATCCCCACACCCCACCACCCATCCCTTCCACACTTATGCCCTTTTTTTTTTTTCTTTTTTTTTAAATATATTCTTCTTCTCACTCTGCCTGACCACCACCAGGTCCTTGGGGGGTCCATACACATTCTGTGAGGAGGTTTGCTTTTGAACAGTGTTACCAGAGAGAAGTGTGTGTGAAGACCCAGGGCTCTTCACACAGTGCTCACTTACAGTGAAGTGTTGTTCCAGAGCAAGGCAGTGGCCACTGACACGCCTGTCCCCTTAGTGTGTCAAGGATGGTGTCAAGGCTAACAGCACATGGAGAGAGAGAGAGAGAGAGAGAGAGAGAGAGAACTGAACACTGAGATGTTTAATGTCATTAGGTGTAAAGCTCTAGTGACATAGTAGACTGTACAAGCGAGAGAGAGAGAGAAGTGTGTGTAGGTATGTAATGGGCCCTTTGCTGCAACCAACAAGAGCACCTCTCCAGAAGGTGTGGCAGCTAGCTCTGTACCTCCCTCCCCTGGCTACAGTTTCTTTTTCTTCTTCTCCATCCAGATAGAGTGAAGGGGGGAGGTGGGGGGTGTGGTGGCTAGGGTTTTGCCCCCACCCCAACCAGCCCCCCCCACCCCCCAAAGCTTTGTTGTTAAAGGAGGGGTGAGGATGGTTATGTGAGGGGAGGTGCTGTTGAGAGAGGGTATGGTAGTAGTTTGGTGTGGAGACAGGGGTGGGGGTGGGGTTGGGGTGAACAGTTGGGGTGAAAAAAAGAGGTCTTTTAAAGAAAGTAGGGAGAGAGGGGAGAAATGTTAAAAAAAAAGAAAAGAAGAAGAAGAAAAAAAAAAAAGACCTCATCACCAGCTCAGGGTATTTTATTTTATTTTATTTATTTATCTTTTTATAGATTTATCAGATCTTACTGGTTTGACTAATTGGTAGTAATGAGCTGTGTGGTCATGAAAGGCCATGGATGCTGCTGGAACCTAAGCTGCTTTTGCTGGGAATGGCATTATTGTAATAGGTGAGACTCTTTTAAAGGGGATAATTGGGATCTCTGTGCTGGGTGTGTGTTTCAATCAATGGAAAGAATGGATTCTTGTGTTGCTGTTCTTGTATCAGTATTTATGATTCATTCGTTAGGATTTTCTGTCCTCTTATTTCAGCGTCACAGCCTTGTTAGTGTTACTGAACCATAATGATGATATAGCCCTGAGGACCATGAAGTGTGAGGGGCAAGGTGGCACAATGGTTAAGACCCTTACCTGCCGATACAGTGGCTGTGACGGTCTGGGTTCGAATCCCGCTCTCACCCTTTCTCCTAAGTTTGACTGCAAAATTAAACTGAGCGTCTGGTCATTCGGATGAGGTGTTAAACTGAGATCATGTTTGCAGCACACAGTTAGTGCACTGACAGTGAACCCATGGCAACAAAAGTGTTGTCCTCTGGCAAAATTATGAAAAAGAAATCCACTCTGGTAGGTACACAAATAGATATTGCATGCACTCAAGGCCTGACAAGGGCATTGGGTTATGCTGCTGTCAGGAATTTGCCTAGCAGATGTGGTGTAGGGTACATGGATTTGTTCAAATGCAGTGACGCCTCCTTGAGAAACTGAAACTGAAACGTAGGATTTTGTGTAAGCTGTGTCGGAGAGGTAAGGTACAGTGGAGTTTGGATACAATAGGTTTACAGCAACATTGAGCAGCCTATGAAAAAAGGATTGAAGGACAAAAGAAAAAGATTCAAATGAAAATTTTCAGAGTCATTGTTTGCCTGGTAGCTCGATGTTTTCAGAAAAAATAAAAAGCATGGGGGGGAAAAGTGCTGAACTGGACTGTTCAGGGAACTCTGCTGTGATGAAAAAAGAACACAACACACAACATGACATGACACACCACACCACACCACACCACACAACACAACACAAGACAAAAACAAAAACCAGACATCTAAAATATTAGATAAGTGAGCATTGTCACAGAGAAATATGTTTTGTGAACGTGATCTCTCAGAGAATTAATAATTAATTGACATTAAATGATTTATCATTGAAAAATAACTAGTGTGTGTTATAAAATAGGTCTAATAATCCTTGAAATAGAATTAGTAATTTGTGAAATAGAACCAAGAATTTGTTGTCTTTGTCACATAGAGATAATATTGATTGAATGTGATCACTCACAAAGGATAATCAAAGATCACTGTTGCTTAGAAAAAGTAATAACAAACATACATTGTGAAATAATGATTTAAGAGAGGACGGTCATTCAGAGATAATGGAATCAGTGAGTCATGGGGAATGATACTTGGTATTTTTACACCCAGTGATATTTAATGAGCATGGTCAGTTGGAAACAATTACTGAGTATAATGACTTGAGTTTTTGTTCTTGTTTTTTTAGGTACCCAGATTTTGGAACCTTTTTTTAGATATATATATATATATATATATATGTTGATGATAAGGAATAATGATGGGGTTGGTGAAGATATTGCTGTGGGGATTGATTTAGCTTTGAGACCACTTGACAAGGCTGTACTCTTTTGATATATTCCGGTCTCAGTGAGGCTGAGAGACACAAGACACTCACAGCATTCATCAGGAAATTTTAGCAACGCAACCAAAGATGTATTCATGAAGTGGGTGTCCCTTGACTATGTGGTCCCAGTCATCCCATTAGAGTCTTTAGCACCCTCAGCTCTGGGTTGGAGCCGGCCATGGGCCAAACATTCCCACCTTTGGTGGGGTTGGAGCCTGTGTCCTCCCAGTCAGTCTGCAATGCTAACCACTTTGCCACAGTGGTTGGTGACTTTATACATATATATCTTTATATATAATATATATATGTATGATAGGCATGTCCGTTTATGACCAGAATAGCAGAAGAGGTAACTGCTGTCCCCGACTATCTGGGCTAGAATTTGATTATAGTGGAGAATGTCTTGCCCAAGTTACATCCCCACTCTCTCGGCCAAGAAGGATTTAGGACGGTCGGTGCTGGGATGCTTCCCAAAGGCCAACTGGCTCCCAATGCTGCAGCACTAAGAGCCAGTGCAATCTTCCCTTTTAGTGTGAAAGTCATAGTCCTTCACAAAAGACTAAGCTGTTAATGATTTCCCATTGCAATGGAGAAACCATTGATAATACAGAGCTCTCTCACTTTGCTGTTGGCCCAGCTGTAAACTTAACTTCTTTACCGAACTCCAGTCACAAATGACTTGACCTGGGCTTGGGTTTCCCGCTCACTGCAGTCAGTCAGGGTGGATAGCCACCTGACACCTGCTGACCTACAGACAGGTGTGTGTGTGTGTGTGTGTGAGGTGAGGTGAGGTGGGGTTGTGAGTTGGTTGTGTCCTTGCTATTTGGGCTCCGGGTTGTCTGCTTCTTTTCCGGTGTCATATCATCGCTGACCCTGCTTTTATTGTTGTTTGTTACCGGTGCTTGCCAGCTGGACATGTGCTATTTTCTGTGTGACCTGCCTTGGTCTCTTCTCTCTCTCTCTCTCTGACTTATCTATCTCTTGTCTCAGTGTGACGTCCCTGTCTCTCTGTGACCTCTCTGTCTCTTGTCTCTGTGGGACGTCTCTGTCTCTGTGTCTTTTATGTGTCTCTCTGTGTGTGACCTCTCTCTTTCTCTGACCTCTCTCTCTCTCTCTCTCTTTCTTCTCTTTCTTCTCTTTCTGTGTTTAACCTTTCTTTCTCTGTGTGACCTCTATCCCTTGTCTCTCTCTGTGTCTCTGTCTCTGTATGCCCTCCCAGTCTCTCTCTGTCTCTCTCTCTCTCTGTTGCCTCTCTCTTTGACGTCTCTGTCTGTCTCTGTCTCTGTCTCTCTGCGACCTCTATGTCTCTTGTCTCTCTGTGACCTCTGTCTCTCTCTATTTGACCTCTTTGTCTCTCCTCTGTCTGTCTGTCTGTCTCTCTCTCTTGTCTCTCTGTCTCTGTCTCTCACTCTGTCAGTCTCTGTTAGACCTCTCTTTCACACTGTCTCTCTCTCTCTCTCTCTCTTTCTCTCTCACTCTCTCACTGTTTCTGTCTCTTTTCTCTTGTGCTTCTGGTAGCAGGTGGTTTTTGGACGTCTCTTTTGTGTGTGCTACCTTCACCTGTCCTGCTGTCCTTGGGACTTTGCCAGTCTGTCGCTTGACCCCTTATTGACTGCTGAGCCTTGTGAGATGGTGAGGATGATGTATGATTGTCCGTCGTGTCTGACTGTGACCATCAGAACAGCAGAGGAGGCAAGTGCTGTCCTGACTATTTGGGCTAGAATTTGATAATAATGGTCTTGTCCCAAGTTACTTCCCCACTTTCTCGGCCAAGAGGGTTTTAGGACAGTTGGCGTTGGGATGGTTCCCCAGCGGCCAGCTTGCTCCCAAGGCTGCAGCACTAAGAGCCAGTGCAGTCTTGCCTCATAGTTTGAGAGTTGTAGTCCTTCACAAAAGACTAAGCTGTAAATGACTTCTCATTGTAATGGAGAAACTATTGATCATACAGCTCTCACTTTGCTGTTGGCCCAAATGCAAACTGATGATGATGATGATGATGATACGGATATTTACATAGTCCCTATACCCAGTCAGAGACCAAGCTCAAGGTGCTTTAGAATCATGGAGTCATTTGCACACCAGGCTGCATATAGGCAGTTTGCTTGGTTATTTAAAAGTGTATTTACTTAAATTGTTATATATTGAACAAAAATCCAACAACAATGTAAAAAAAAAAAAAAAAATTGGTGGTTTGATTTGTGTGTCAAAGGGGTTGTTTCCTTTGTTACAGCAAAAAAAAAGAAAAAAGAAAAAAAGGACAGTTTGCTTGGTTTCATTTAAAAAGTGATTTATTTTGTTACAAAAGGAAAAAAAAAGTGTGATTGACCTCTTTTCTTGTTTGTTAAAGGGCAGGTTATTTGGCTATGATACAGAAAAGGGGTGATTTACAAAAAGTTGACTGGCTTGGTTGTTGGCTTTGTTCCAAAACGTGGCTCTCAGCGGTATTGTTAGAATTATATATGAATAGAATCTGTTGGATCTGTTGGTGTTTATCGGTGAACGGAGCTAACAGCAGCGCCGCCTGCAGACCTGTTGAGAAACCTGCACTCCGTGATAGAAACATTCGGTTTGGTTTTTCTTGTGCCTTATTCATTTGTCGTTCATTTCAGCAAGGGGTCCACCTTATCACTGCACCGGAAGTGGGCGTGATCAGCGTTTAAAGTGGGTCACTGAGGTTTTTTTTTTTTTTTTTTTTTATGGAACCCAACTATGGGCCCGTGGTGCTGGCACTGGAAAGTGGCACTTTGAGATTCCGTTTCCTGCTGAGGGGTGGGGATGGGGGTGGTGGTGGTTGTACCACCACTGTGTGGATTCTCCGATGATGGGAGGTGTGTTATAGTACAAGGGGATATAGGAGCCCCCTGGCCAGACAAACGGCCGGAGCGGCGAGACATGTGGGAAGTGTCAGGGTGTCGGCGCTACCAGCTATTTCAGACGTTATCAGCACGCACTGTGATTCATGGAGCCACTGACCTTAAACAGTATAAACAGTGCAGAGAGACCGAGATGCGCTCTCGTCTCATAGTGGGTGGAGGCTGACCACTGCAATGCCGGCAGGCTCTGCAGAGTTGGGTGGGGAGGCAGATGGCGGGTGGAGGGCGTCCAGTTGAGGATGGTGCTCGTCAGGGGCGTCACTCATCACCTCCCCCCCTTTTATCTCACGGCGTTGCCTTCCTCCTCCTCCTCCTCCCTTTCCCCTCGCCCCCCACCTCCTCACCCCACCCTCCTCCACCGTCTGCCTGCTTCCTTCCGCCACCCTTTGTTGACTGACCGGTCAGTAGCCGCTGGTCAAGGAAGAGGGAGGGTGGGTAGTGAAACCAGGAGGAAGGTGGAGAATGGGGGATGGAGGGGTAGTGTATGGTGGTGCAGAGGCGTGGAACAGAAAGTGTGAAGTAGCAGGGTAGGGGGTGAGGGGAGGGGGGAGGTAGTAGTGAGTGTTACATGAGAGAGCGGTGTGTGTGTGTGTGTGGCTTTGAGTCGTAGCGGTCAGTGTGTGTATGTGAATGGTAACAAGTCTGTGCACGGCGGCGTGAAGTAGATTAATTATTTGTTCTTGCGCAGCCTTGGGGGCAAGGCTGTTAGCAGGCACGGTATTATTACATGTATGTGAGTGCTACTGGTAGCTCACTTCTCTTTTCTCTGTGACCCTAGTATAGCCAGTACTGTTCTCCCACAAGTTGACTGTTGTTCTTGTGTGTTCGTTCGTTTTGCTGGTGACGGTTCCAAGTAGCACGCCGGCTGGCAAGTCAGTGTAATTTACAGAGGGATCGTTGGAATCGTGGCAGCTGTGACCAGAACCGAAGTGGGTGGAGTCTGTATTGCAGTCCCGTGTGTTGTGATGTTTTTTTCTTCCTTCCCCGAACTAGTGACAGTTGGTGGACTTCCTATGACTTGAAGCTGGTGTGTGCGTATGGGTGTTATATGGCAAGGATTTTTTTAATTTTATTTTTCTAAGACAGATCAAATGTTCTATAGCGGACAGACACAATTCGCTCTTTTCTGTGCGGGTCAGTTTAAAATGATAAAGGATTAGGCCGGGTTGGCGTCAGTCGTGTTTTAACGTAACAACGAAGAAAACTGTCATATTAATTTCTTTGTAGAAAAAAACAAGTCGTTTGATAAGGAGCAAAAAAGTAGACATAGAGATCTTCAACGAGGGTGCGAGAAAGAGATAGAGAGAAAGACGGAGTTGGAGAGAAAGTTAGAGAGGGAGCCATAGCGGGATTGAAGGGAGAGAGATGGAGAATGGTGTAACTGATGAAATGGATATATGAAACAGCATTAGGCTGCATACAGTTGAAGGTATCAATGCGGTAAGCTGGTTTGCATGGCGGGGGACTAAAAAAAAAGAAAAGGGAAAAATCAGCCGACTGAACATTCATTGCAATTATTCTGGTTTTCTTGGACAACAGAACGAACAACGTTAAACTCACACACAGACGCATGCACTCCATAAACTTTGAGCAAACAAGATATGCATATATAGTAGACAGGACAAGAGAAGTGGGTTGTGTCTGCTGGTGACATAATTTACGGAAGGTTTTGCAGCAATAAGAAAATGTAAACCCCACCCCCAACCCCCCCAAAAACCCCCCCCAAAAAACCCAACCCCCAAACGGGTTAGAGTATCAGCAGTGAAGTGGTGTACAGAAACTGGTCCGTAAGTGCGAGGGCTTTTCAAACACACAACCAGCAAGGCCGTTATAACATGATTCCCCCCCCCCCCCCCCCGAAATGTTATTTGACATCTTTTCACAGGACTTTACCACACGGAACAGAACTGTCAGTATCTGGGTAGTGATGATAGACAGCGAGTCACGTGATGACACAAAACCAGTTACTCACGCGGCCTAGTAACATATCTGACACACACACACACACACACTCACACACACACACACCGGTGTTCTCAAGTGCGTGTGGCTGTGTTTGTTTTGCAATCACAACAACAAAACAAGGGAGAAAGAGAAGAAGAAGGAAAAACAAACAAACAAACAAAAACAGCGGCAACATCCAATTTCATTTTTCCGTTTATCTCTTCTGAACGTTGACCTTCTTAGATTATCAGGAAGCGAAGTCTGCTTTTAATCGTCATTATAAAATATGAAGAAAGAAAGAAAAGAAAAAAAGAAAAGGAATGCGTAGTAAAGAGAGCGCGTGATGATGAGGTAATATGAATTGTACGTGCCATTCTTGGAGAGAGAGATAGATGGAGAGAGAGAGAGAGAGAGAGAGAGCTTTCTAACTTAGAAGTGGAGCGTGCCATGGTGTGTGTGTGTGTGTGTGTGTGTGTGTGTGTGTGTGTGTGTGTGTGTGTGCGTGCGTGCGTGCGTGCGTGTGTGTGTGTGTGTGTGTGTGTGTGTGTGCGTGTGTGTGTGTGTGTGACAAAAGTGGGGTGTCACGGATCAAGACAGGTGTGTGGTGGAAAGCGGAAATAAAGAACTGACAGCGAGGGAAGGAAGCCGGGAGAGCTTTAGCCAAGGAGACACACTACAAGAGAGACAAAGAGAGAAGGGGACTGAGGGGAAGACAAGTGTGACTGGAACAGCAAGAGAGGGAAGTGTGGGAGAGAGAGGGAGAGAGAGAGAGGAGGGAGGACAAAGCTGAAGAGAGCGGCAAAAAAAATAAAAATAAAAATAAAATAAAAAGGAGAGAGAGAGAGAGAGAAGAGAGGAGTCCAAGTGTATAGGTGACTGTACCGTCCGTGCTGGTCACAAGATACTATGACTGTGTTCTTGCAGTGACCAATAGAGGACAGAAAAAAAGGGAAAAAAACAAAAGGAAAAAAAAACCCACTTACAACTTAACAGCGGAGGAGAGCCCTAAGAACCTCAGCCGTGTGTTCATACATTTTACGGACCTCTGCAGCGAGAATTCCTGAAGACTACAGTTTTATAAACAACTTTGCATGTCAGCACGATGATATTACAGTGATCTCACAGTGACCAACAAGGCGCCACCGGGACGGAGACATCAACAACTTGACTTCATCAGCGGAAAAACCTCAAAGCCTCATCCGTCCGTGTATACATGTGTATAGAAATTACGGACGACTGCAGCGAAAATTCCTGAAGACTGCATTTTAAAACAACTTTGCATGTCAACAAGATAATATCACAGTGATCAACAGGGTGCCGAGACCGAGAGAACAACAACAACAACTTGATTTAATCAGCAGAAAAGTTCACAGCCTCATCCCATCCGTTCGTGTATACATGTGTTACATACATATTACGGACTTCTGCTACAAAAATTATGACCTCATCAGCGGAAAACCTCAAAGTCTCATCCGTCCGTGTATAACAGACATGTGTATAGACTTCTGCAACGAAAATTCCTGAAGACAACACTGTCTTGAACTGCTTGACCTTAACGGGATTTTACCGATAGGTCGTTAAACTCAAATCTTCTACATTGTATATGTTTCGGTTCCGCTGTAGTGTATGACCGTTATAATTATTCCAGCTGCAAGTTACCGCCCCCCCCCCTCCTCCGCACCCCTCCCCCTCCTCCGCACCCCTCCCCACGCAATCTGTGGTCAGTGTGTGTGGGTGTGTGAACAGCACAGCTGCAGTGTCTTCGGACTGGTTGAGGTGTGTGTGTTGGTGCCAGTGGACTGGGTCGGCTGATTGTGGTGAACCATGTATATTTGCATCACGGGGTAGGTGGCCTGTCCTGACTTACTTCTTGTGTTTGTGTGTGTGTGTGCGCGCGCGAGCGCGCGTGTGTTTTAGCGTGCGCGCGCGCGCGCGCATGTGTGTGTGTGTTAGCGTTAGTGTTTGTGTGTGTGTACGTATGTGTGAGATTATGTAACAATGTCATCCTTGAAAGATATTTCTTTGTGTTGTGTGCCTCCATCTCCACCTCGGTCTTTGTGAAAGTCTGTTTGCCTGTTTGTCTCCCTCTCTCTGAGTGGCCGTCTGTCTCTCTTCGTCTGTCTGTCTGTCTCATTGTCTGTCTGTTCGTCTGTCACTCTTTGTCTGTCTTTCTGTATCATTTTGTGTATATTCTAGTGTCTTTGTCTGTCTCTTTCTGTCTCTTCCTCATGTATAAACACACTTGCCAGTGCACGCATGCATGCATGTATGCATACACACGCATGCACACACACATACACAATGCCACACAGTGACATACACAAAACTACATACATACAAAATCCACACATACAACACAAAATGCACAGGTACACACTAAAACAAGCACATAAACACAGACACACACACACACACACATACACAAGCGTGCATGCAAAAATAACAATTTCTAGGCATGCAAAACAAAGTATGTTGACTAATTACGTGGCAGGGAGGGCAAAGAGAGGTGGTGTGTCTGTGTCTGTTTCTTTGTGTATGTTTGTGTGTGCACATGCATACATATATGTGTAATGTGTGTGTGTGTGTGTGTGTGTGTGTGTGTGTGTGTTGACAGAAGTTAAAATACTAAAAAAAAGCAACAAAAAAGCTACTATGCATGGGCTTTACCTTTGACATCAGAGCTCATTTGTCGTTTTTTGGTGACTACGGTAACTGTTTTCAGCGGTAAGACCATTCGTGCTTTTCACATAATCCACACACACACACTCACACACACACTCACACACACACACACACACACACACACACTCACACACACACTCACACACACACACACACACACACACACACACTCTCACACACACACACTCACACACACACACACACACACACACACACAACACACACTCACACACACACAAACACACACACACACACACACACACACACACACACACACACACACTCACACACAAAGGTGCAGGGCATGACACTGACAAATGATTGTGTCTGAGATATATTTGTGTCCGACATGACAGAAATAGAAGTGGTGCGAAAGTTTTTAAAAAAAAATGTATATAATGAAAACAGACTGGGTGTGCCGTCTGTGGCGTGGTCTGAGATCATCGACACAGAGACTACAAGGTGACGCTGAAAGCATTGAAGAAACTTGGAAGTTGTGTAATTGCTGACCTTTTTATTTTGCCGCAAAATATATGTTAGTGAACCAGAATCAGAGTGGTGTGTGTGTGTGTGTGTGTGTGTGTGTGTGTGTGTGAGAGAAAGTGTGTGTGTATGTGTGTGTGTGTGAGAGAGAGAGAGTGTGTGTGTGTGTGTGAGAGAGAGAGAGGGAGAGAGAGAGAGAGTGTGTGTGTGTATGTGTGTGTGTGAGAGACGCTTCAGACGCTTTTTATTGACATTGGCCTAACTACAGCCCTTATGTCAAGGGGGTCAATTCTAAGTTGCAGCGTCCTTGTATTGAATGAAAGAAAACAAACAATAAATAAAGCAAATAATGTCAATAGCTGAATTAACAAAACAAATTACTTAATCGTACATTTATGTATGTGCCAATACACGTACGCACACCATAGTAGTGAAGCAACATACAATAGACTATAAACATACAATGTGACCATCAAGTGTATACAGCTGTACCAGGCTAATCATATAACTAGTGATGTTACGTGTTATTACTATTTATTTTCCTTTTCCTGATATTAACAGCTTCTGCTATGTATTTGGCAAGCAAAATAATAATTTCATCATTTTCAGTGGATAACAGACTATGCACGTCATGTCTTTTCTCAGCAGCAATATGAAAAAGTCGTGTCTTGGCTCTAATGTCTTCATAAGCATTACAATGAAATAAAAAATGACCTTCATCCTCTCTCACATCCTCCATACACACTGTACACATACAATCAGCTAAACCCTCAAGATCAAACCATCTTTTATTAGCTTTTAAACCTAAGGTTCTGTTTCTGAATCTTGCTAGCATATCTCTGTGCCATTTATTGGTAACTACTACTAAAAATTTCTCCAGTGTGTGTGTGAGAGAGAGAGAGAGAGTGTGTGTGTGTGTGTGTGTGTGTGAGGAAGGGGGTGATGGGGAGGAAGGAAAGGATGGAGAGATTACAGACAGAGGATAAAAACGGCTGAACAATCTTAAAAAAAAAAAAAAAAAAAAAAAAATCCCTCACTGAAAATTGCATTTTCAGTCTGGAAAGAATGGTAAAAAGGCATGTTAGAAAAATGAATAATTGTGTGAGTGTGTGTGTATTTTTCTTCTTTTTATTTTTATTTATTTATTTTTGTTTTTGTTTTTATATATATATATATATAAAGAGTGGGATAAGAGATAAAGCGCTGCGAAGGAACTCTACCAGGGAAGTGAAATTGTCATGGACAGCCTATACATAAACATATGAATAGTTCAGATTTCAAAGAATTTCAAAGAAGCATAAAAATACGCTGACTGATTCATATGCGCCACATCTGTTTAAAAAAAATAATTGTTAAAAAAGTGATTGGGAGGGGGAGCTCAGGGGGTGGCGGGGGTGTGGGGGGGGAATGGGGCAGATGCATATGACGTACCAGCTGCTCATTGCACTGAACTGGAGTAAAATACTTATTTGTATTTGTATTTCTTTTTATCACAACAGATTCCTCTGTGTGAAATTCAGGCTGCTCTCCCCAGGGAGAGTACGTCGCTATGCTACAGGGGGTTTGTTTTAACTTGTCCTTGCTGGGGGAGAGCCATTTTGTATGCTGGACGTGACCCTGGGATTTCGTTTGCTGAGCTGAGATTTGTCAGGTGTCTGGGCAGTGGCTCCGAGGACTGGATGTATGTGTCTTTATATTCATATGCGTGTAAATATTGAAAAGTATAAATAAATAGATGTGTATATATATACATAGATACACACACACACACACATATATATATATACATGTATATAGTACATCAAACGTGATAGTGGAGGAAAACAAGCACATGTAACAACCAAACAACCCTTCCGTTATTTCAGAATAACTCAACTTTGGAAAGATTAAAAAGGGAAATATATACCAATATATATATGTATACAAATATATATATATATATGTGTGTGTGTGTGTGTGTGTGTGCGTATGTGTGTGTGTGAGAGAGAGAGAGAGAGAGAGAGAGAGAGAGAGAGAGAATGAATGTCAACCGGTGCATGCACACACAACACAGAGTGGAGGGACAGAGACAAACACGTATGACACAAAAGCCATCAAAAAAAGCTATTTTCGAGCCACCCCAGCTATAAATATACTGGACACACGATTGGAATAGGAATGAGAGAGCTGCGCCCCTCCCCTCTTATCTTGTCTGTGTACGTGAACTCTGTGACATCACAGTTCAGATAAGGTCAGGACAGTTTGGTCATGAGAAGAACAAGCAGGAGGGGGGAGGGGGGGGTGGGGGAGAGTGTGTGGTGTTGGTGGCCGGGGGGGGGGGGGGGGGGGGGGGGGGGGGGGGGGGAGTAATGACATGGAAAGTGGAGGTAAGCTTGTAAAACGAGCAAGCGAAACTGAAAATCTACCCACACCACCCAACCCACCCTCCCTTCTGCGACCATTACAGCATATATTGAGTTTCTAGAGCTCTGGTTACCGGACGTGTTCTTGAGCTTAGTGTTCCGTCAAGGGTAGATGGTCAAAAGTATACTGTATGGGTATACTCACCCGCATTATATACATGTATATACCCAGAGGAGGTTGACAGTGAAGGTCGGGTGGATGTGGCCTGATGAGAAAATAATCATTGTGATCGTGACTGTTACGTGTCATAACAGAGGCAAGAGAATGACTGGTGTCTGTAGATTTTATTTGGTGCTGGTGGTTGTGTAGAAATGTGTTGGCGGTTGGTGTTATAAATTCAAACCTTTGCCCATGTGTTACATTTTTTCATCAGCAACTGATTTTGTTTTTTGTTGCTGTTCTTAAAATTTAAAAAAAGAAAAGAAAAAAAAAAGGAGCAGTGGAGAGATTGAGCATCAAGGCTTGTGGTTTAGGTGGTGGTGTTTTTTGTTGGGTTTTTTTATCTGTTTTTTTAGAAGTGTTTTTATTTTTAGTTGTTGTTTTGTGTTGTCGTTTTTTGGTTTTTTTAGCTGTTTTGGTGACAAGTGTGTGGATGGAACTGTGTTGGACTTAGCCACTAGAGTAACAGAGATCCCAGATCACAGGTTGATGACGTCAGGGCAGTTGGTCGGTTTATTGTTTGTCAGGTTCAAAAAGTAAAAGTACCGAGGGCACACCAGGGAGGTTCTTTTTACAGTTTGTTTGGCGGTGTGGTGGTGCAAAGATGGCGTGGATGATGTGGGAGTGCTGGAGGTTTCTCCTGGGTGTGAAGAGGTTGTGGAGCCGTCCTGGGAAAGCTCGTGGACCTGTTAGGAGGGATTCTGATGCTGCTGCTGCTTCTGCTGCTGCTGATGATGATGCTGGAACTAAGAGAGGGTGAGAGGAATGCATGGACACTTGCTCACACACACACACACACACACACACACACACACACACACACACTATACACACACAACACACACACACACACACACATACACACACACACACACATACACACACAACACACACAACACACACACACTCACACAACACACACACACAGACACACAACACATACACACACACACACACAACACACACACTCACACAACACACACACACACACACACACACAGACACACAACACATACACACACACACACACACACACACACACATACATACATACACTATACACACACACACACACACACACATACACACACACCACACACAACACACACACACACACACAACACACACATACACATACACTCATGACACATAGGCTCTCACCAGGCATGCTCTCACACATACAAGTATGTATTTACACCATGAGTGTGGATCTATGTGTGTGCATTTTTTTATATTTATATAAGTCCTTTCATTGCAGCTGTATGATGTGTGTGTGTGTGTGTGTGTCTATGTGTGTCTGTGTCTATGTATGTGTCTATGTATGTGTGTGTGTGTGTGTGTGTGTGTGTGTGCAAGCTGTGTGGTTGCTTTTATAGGGTTGCAAATTAAAGTTACAGACAGTCAGAGACAGGTAGAAGTGGAAAGATGAGTGTCCGGGCAAGGCAAGGACATGGGCACAGGAAAGACACAGTGGTGAAGTGAAGACAGAGCACAGTGACAGTGGAACATTACAGTGTTGATGAACTGTCCCCTGTCAGCTGCCGTCCTGTGCACTTTATGACTCACTCTGTGTAGCTCACCTACATGACACACATGTATAATTCTTCGTTTGGTGTCATATATTGTTCCATGTCAAACTGATACAAACCAGGCCTGTTGTTTTGCTCCGCATGGCCAAAATTTCGCAAGAACTCAGGTGATAAGATGTCTTGCCAATAGTCCGCCATCTGCTAGCCATACTTCTTCAGTTACTTGCGTGCTTAGAAAAGGTATTTGGTCTATTTTTATATTTGATGGGTGCAACAGCTGAGTGATTAAAGTGTTGGACTTTCAGTCTGAGGGTCCTGTGTTTGAATCTCAGTAATGGCACCTGGTGGGTAAAGGGTGGAGATTTTTTCCTATTTCCCAGGTCAACAGATGTGCAGACCAGCTAGTGCCTAAATCCCCATCATGTGTATAATATATATGCATGCAGAAGATCAAATACGCACGTTAAAGATCCTGTAATCCATGTCAGTGTTCAG
This sequence comes from Babylonia areolata, assembly GCF_041734735.1. Lineage (NCBI taxonomy): Eukaryota > Metazoa > Mollusca > Gastropoda > Neogastropoda > Buccinidae > Babylonia > Babylonia areolata. The sequence goes on from NC_134883.1 coordinate 39,757,633, forward strand.
TGTGTTATGGATACAAGAACATACCTGGCATGCACCTACCATCCCCCGAAAACAGAGTATGACTGCCTTCATGACAGGGGTAAAAACAGTCATACATGTAAAAGCCAACTTATGTAAATGAGTGAACATTGGAGTCGCAGTCCATGACCAAAGAAGAAGAAGAGTTTTTGAATTAGAAAATGTCACAATACAGGCGCAATGAATTTGACAGAATAACAACTTGACACAAAGTCTAACATCATGTCACGTCAGAATGTACACATTACATACACAAGCACTAAATTTGTGAGGGATGTCTGTGCAGCTTGAAAATTATACATTGTTTGTATTTGTATTTCTTTTATCACAACAGATTTCTCTGTGTGAGATTTGGGCTGCTCTCCTCCCAAGGGAGAGCGCGTCGCAGTACTACAGTGCCACCCTTTCCTGTTGAAGTGGATTTTTCTACAAAATTTTGCCAGGAACAACCCTTTTGTTCACATGGGTTTTGTTTACATGCGCTAAGTGCATATTGCACACAGGACCTCAGTTTATCGTCTCATCCGAATGACTAGCGTCCAGATCACCACTCAAGGTCTAGTGGAGGGGGAGAAAATATCGGCGGCTGAGCCGTGATTCGAACCAGTTCACTCAGATTCTCTTGCTTCCTAGGTGGACGCGTTACCTCTAGGCCATCACTCCACATGGCGTGAATTATAAACAAAAGAAAAGTGAAAACAGTGCAGCTGTCACAAGGCAGTATGTGGTGGAGAGGAGAAAATGAGTGAAGGAACTTCATGGGGTTTGTTGAGCTGAGCACTGTCACTCAGTTTTGGTCTTGGGTGGTAGTGGATCTAACTTAAAAGGCAGATGGGGCATCATTGTTGGATGCAGACAACCACGCCAGACTATACTGACTGATGATCTGAGATCATATTTATAAACAAAATCCATATCAATTTATATTACTTGTTTGTTTATTGTTTATAAGTCAGTTTCTGTAGTTTTGCAGACAAAGCAAATTATGCACAGTGTTGTTCATAACGCTTAACACATATAACAATGTATATATTATTTCAATTTAGTTTAGTGGTTTGTACATAATTATATTTATGGTTGACTTTCAAGGCCTGACCACTGCTGGGGTGAGGTCAGTCTATTTGCAGGTCAGGCAACTGCTTCCCCAACTCTACACTCCCCCTTCACCCTCCCTTTCTATTTTTCTGTTCAAAGTAGATATGCTGTTTGGATGCCTGCTTGAAACTGAAACTGAGCACGTTCTCCAGTTTAGTTCTCGGATGGAAGATAAACTTATACAGGCACTGAGGGGCAAGTTGAGTACATTATTGCCGAAATGTGTGTGGGTTGATGACCAGTAATGATAACGGTAGTACATTGATACAGCCCTTCTGATCTTCTCGGAGTCATCGCCGATCACTTGCACAAAATGTAAGCTGCTGACCCGTCCACTACACACACAGAGCAAGTAACTGAGTCACGTGTGCAAACAAAAAAAGTGTCCAAATGGTTTGAATCACAGCTGGCGTTTCTTGAGCGAAGTGCAATGTCCAGATGACACTCCTGAAAAATAGAGCCATGCATCAGTTGCGTGCCGCCTCTGTTTTCTTTCTTCGTTTTTTTTTTTAAAGTTCTTTTTTTTTTTTTCCTCCCCGAGATTGTATCTCCAGTCGCCCTTACCATTGTTGCCCCAATTCTTGGCACGTCTGTGCCCGCGCAGTTTATTCGTGTTATGTAATGAAACGTTACCGCCCCTGACAACCAGGTTAAAGAGGGGGCGTGGAAGTGCGGGGGGGGGGGGGGGGGGGGGAGGAGAAGGAGAGGAGGTGTGTGTGTGTTTTCAGTCTAATATCATCATCTTCGATGAAGAGACTATGAATATATAAACAACGTGTGTGTGTGTGTGTGTGTGTGTGTGTGTTTTGAGACAGTGAATCGCTGTGGAACGCTACCGCAAAATAGCGAAATATACTCGGTCATACGCTGATGAGGTACTCTCTCTCTCTCTCTGTTTGTCTGAATGCTTCTCTCTCTCACTCTTATTCACACACACTCTCTCTCAACCTCCTCCTCAGTTATTAGGTCCGAGTCTAGACGTCTGTCTTTGTCTTTCTCTGTCTCTCCTCCCCCTCCTCTTCCTCCTCCTCCCTCATTCCTTCCACAGCTTCACTCACTGTAGATCAGTGTTATCTGATGTTGTGGGATGGGTGGGTTCTCGCATCTCTCGGGCGGCATCACTCACACGACCCGCCATGCCCCGCCACACACGACGAAAAAGTGGAGACAGCCATCTGGTGCGGTCTTCGGAGCACTACTGGTGCTTTGCTGCTTTTGTGTGTGTGTGTGTGTGTGTGTGTGTGTGTGTGTGTGTGTGTGTGTGCAACAACGCACTCGCATACACACACACACTCGCACACATTACAACACACTCGCACACAATGCATTCGCACACAACAAACTCAACATCAAACAACACACACACACACACACACACACACACACACACACACACACACACAACCAACCAACAACAACAACAAGAACGCGTACACACACTATACACGCATACACACACAAAAACACACAGGCACACACACACACACACACACACACACACACACACACATGCACGCACGCACGCACGCACACACACAACAACAAACTGACAGCAATAACAACATACATTGCACACACACACCCACACACACACACACCCACACACACACGCACAACCACACCCACACACACGCACAACCACACCACACACATACGTGCACACACACACGCACACACACACCACACCACACCACACCACACCCTGTATGTGCTCAGATTCCAGAGACCCCGTTCGCCATTTGTCATGCAGCTTGTTGCTGAACCTTGTCCAAACACGCAGTGACAGTTTGGACAGGTTCTGAGGGGAGGGTGGGATGGGGCTCGGGGGGCGGTGGCGTGGGGGGCGGGGGGTGAGGAATTGGGGAGGGGGAGATGAGGAGGTGGGAAGGTGGTGGAACGAAGAGGAGGAGGGGATGATGAAGGTGGTGGTGGAGCCAGTTGAAGAGGATGGGGATAGTGAGAGGGGTGGTGTCGTGGGTTCAAGGGTTTGTATGAGAACAAAGATAGGCCTTATATAAACGGTGCCACGTGCAGGCCACGAGCTGTTGTGAGCGCGAGGAAAAGTCACGTGGGGTGGGCGGGAGGGGGGGGGGGGGGCGGAGGTCTCCCACAGCTTTGTGACTGGCAGTTTGTATTGAGCAAAATTTTTATCAGTTGGAATGCAGGATAACGAAAATTTATACTCAAACATTTTT
>NC_134883.1:39768440-39770940 GCF_041734735.1 Babylonia areolata
GTATATATATATATATATTTGAAGTTAAACGCACGAGCGCAGCTGCAGCAGGGACAGTTGGTGATAACAGTGCCGTGGGTGTGGAATTTGTCAGCCTTGTTTGTCTGTCGCAAAAAGCCAGCCCCTCTTGTCAAGTCCAGTCCAGATTAGGGTGAGGAGGAGAGTGGGGAAAAAAAAGAAGAAGAAGAAAAGGCATCACAGCTGCATGGGAGCTCCCTCCCCCCCCCCCCCCCCACACTCTCTCTCTCTGTTATAAATGTAGGGAATGTGGGGGCTCTCTCCCTGAGCCAGAACAAAGAGTGTAGGACAAAGTAGGAGGGGGTAGAGAGACTGTACAGAAAGAGAGAGAGAGAGGGGGGGGGGTTGAGGGGGGCATAGAGAGAGACTGTAGAGAGAGAGAGAGTGTGTGTGTGTGTGTGCGTGTTTGAGGGGGGCATAGAGAGAGACTGTACAGAGAGAGAGAGTGTGTGTCTCAGGGGGGCATATAGAGAGATTGTACAGAGAGTGGGGTTTGAGGGGGGCATAGAGAGAGAGAGAGAGAGAGAGAGAGAGAGATTGTACAGAGAGAGAGAGAGGGGGGGGGGGGTTGAGGGGGACATAGAGATTTACAGAGAGTGGGGTTTGAGGGGGGCATAGAGAGAGAGAGAGACTGTACAGAGAGAGAGGGGGGCTTGAGGGGGGCATAGAGAGAGATTGTACAGAGAGTGGGGTTTGAGGGGGGCATAGAGAGAGAGAGAGAGAGACTGTACACAGAGAGAGAGGGGGGGGGGTGAGGGGGGCATAGAGACTGTACAGAGAGAGAGAGAGGGGGGGGGGGGGTGAGGGGGGCATAGAGACTGTACAGAGAGCGAGAGAGGGGGGGGGGTGAGGGGGGCATAGAGACTGTACAGAGAGAGAGAGAGAGGGGGGGTGAGGGGGGCATAGAGACTGTACAGAGAGAGAGAGAGGGGGGGGTTGAGGGGGGCATAGAGACTGTACAGAGAGAGAGAGAGAGGGGGTGGTGAGGGGGGCATAGAGACTGTACAGAGAGAGAGAGAGGGGGTGGTGAGGGGGGCATAGAGACTGTACAGAGAGAGAGGGGGGGGGTGAGGGGGGCATAGAGACTGTACACACAGAGAGGGGGGTGGGGTGAGGGGGGCATAGAGACTGTACAGAGAGAGAGAGGGGGGGGTGAGGGGGGCATAGAGACTGTACACACAGAGAGGGGGGGGGGTGAGGGGGGCATAGAGACTGTACAGAGAGAGAGGGGGGGGGGTTGAGGGGGGCATAGAGACTGTACAGAGAGAGAGAGGGGGGGGGTGAGGGGGGCATAGAGACTGTACACACAGAGAGGGGGGGGTGAGGGGGGCATAGAGACTGTACAGAGAGAGAGGGGGGGGTGAGGGGGGCATAGAGACTGTACAGAGAGAGAGAGGGGGGGGGGTTGAGGGGGCATAGAGACTGTACAGAGAGAGAGAGAGGGGGGGGGGTGAGGGGGGCATAGAGACTGTACACACAGAGAGGGGGGGGTGAGGGGGGCATAGAGACTGTACACACAGAGAGGGGGGGTGAGGGGGGCATAGAGACTGTACAGAGAGAGAGAGGGGGGGGTTGAGGGGGGCATAGAGACTGTACAGAGAGAGAGAGAGGGGGGGGGGTGAGGGGGGCATAGAGACTGTACAGAGAGAGAGAGAGGGGGGGTGAGGGGGGCATAGAGACTGTACAGAGAGAGAGAGAGAGGGGGGGGTTGAGGGGGGCATAGAGACTGTACAGAGAGAGAGAGGGGGGGTGAGGGGGGCATAGAGACTGTACAGAGAGAGAGAGAGGGGGGGGGTGAGGGGGGCATAGAGACTGTACACACAGAGAGGGGGGTGGTGAGGGGGGCATAGAGACTGTACAGAGAGAGAGAGGGGGGTTGAGGGGGGCATAGAGACTGTACACACAGAGAGGGGGGGTGAGGGGGGCATAGAGACTGTACAGAGAGAGAGAGGGGGGGGGGTTGAGGGGGGCATAGAGACTGTACAGAGAGAGAGAGAGGGGGGGGTGAGGGGGGCATAGAGACTGTACAGAGAGAGAGAGGGGGGGGGGTTGAGGGGGGCATAGAGACTGTACAGAGAGAGAGAGAGGGGGGGGGGTGAGGGGGGCATAGAGACTGTACACACAGAGAGGGGGGGGGTGAGGGGGGCATAGAGACTGTACAGAGAGAGAGGGGGGGGGGGGGGGTTGAGGGGGGCATAGAGACTGTACAGAGAGAGGGGGGGGGGTGAGGGGGGCATAGAGACTGTACACAGAGAGAGTCTCAGGGGGGCATAGATAGATTGTACAGAGAGAGTGGGGTTTGAGGGGAGCATAGAGAGAGAAACTGTACAGAGAGAGAGAGTGTGTGTGTATGTTTCAGGGGGACATAGAGAGAGACTGTACAGAGTGTGTGTCTCAGGGGGGCATAGAGAGAGATTGTACAGAGAGAGTGAGGTTTGAGGGGGGCATAGAGAGAGAGATACTGTGCAGAGAGAGGGGAGTT
>NC_134883.1:39780940-39790940 GCF_041734735.1 Babylonia areolata
TCCTCTCTGTTTCTATACCCATCTCTCTCTCTGTGTCTCTGTCTGTCTCTCTCTCCTCTCTGTTTCTATACCCATCTCTCTCTCTGTTTATATGTCCATTCTCTCTCTCCCCCCCTCTCTCTCTGTATCTATCCATCCCTCTCTCTCTCTCCAGTCTCTCTCTCTCTCTCTGTTTCTATACCCATCCCTCTCTCTCTCTCTCTCCCCTCTCTCTCTCCCTCCCCTCTGTTTCTATACCCCCCCTCTCTCTCTCTGTTTTATACCCATCTCTGTCTCTCTCTGTTTCTATACCCCTCTCTCTCTCTCTCCCCTCTCTCTGTTTCTATACCCATCTCTCTGTTTCTATACCTCTGTGTGTGTGTGTGTGTGTGTGTGTGTGTGTGTGTGTGTGTTTCTATACCCATCTCTCTCTCTCCCCTCTCTCTGTTTCTATACCCATCTCTCCCCTCTCTCTGATTCTATACCAATCTCTCTCTCTCTTCACCGAGGATGATAACACAAAAGGCGGGGGACTGGGAAAGGGGTACTCGTAAACTGAGAGACGTGGCTGGTGATGTCATCGTTACCTCCACCACCACCACCCTCCCCAAGTCCTCCTAATCCCTCTGCCTTCCTCGCGCCCCCCAATCCCCCACTCACATACACCCCACCACACACTTGTGTTCTGGATCGTTGCTTTCAATTTTCTTGCACCTGCCCCTTGTGTAAGCCTCCTTTTTTTTTTCTTCGTTTTTTCCCCCCCGTGTCTTGTCACTTGCCAGTGACTGGTGTGGTGGGGATTTTGTGTGAGAGCCTTTGTTGTTGTTGTGTTCTGGGGTGGACGATGTAGGCTGTTTGACGTGAACTTTCTTTTTCTTCTTCTTCTTTTTTTCTTCTTGTAAGTGGATTGACTTGATTGTTTTGAGTTGGTACCTGTAGCTTTGCTGTGTCGTGCGCGCTCCTGTCACCGATTGACACTGACTGGTGTGTGGTGCGGGGGGGGATTGGGGGGGTGGGGGGAGGGAGAAGAGGGGGTGGGAGAGGAGGGGGGGGGGAGGCCAGGAGCTTTGCTTTGTCATGCTCTTCGTGGGTTAGAGCTGTTTGTTGAGGGGTCAGGAGTTACATCACCAGTTAAAGGACTTCTGCACGTTTCCTGCTGAAGAATGTTGTTGTCCATAACTGTCAGTAACTGACGTTAGAGGCTACTGGACATCATGATTTAGTTATAAAACAGCTTGAACATATCATTGTGTTCACACCCCCAAGCACCCCTGCCTAGTATTATTATGTTGCGAGGACAGGACAGCCAGATAATCAACGTGCGTGTGTTTTGTCCCTTCTTCCTCCACCCCATTTTAGAGGCTGGGTCAATTGGCTGTGATATGATGCAAGAAGCAAAACGTCTCGATAAACTGTGGGCAGCTTTTACAGCTACAGTGGACTGATCCAACAGATTTCTGTTTCACCTTTTTTTTTTTTCCACGACGTGCGTACTTTTCTACTCACCCATGCCTTTTTGATGGTGAATTGTGAAACTGGACATAGACCTTTTGCGTGTCAGCTGACGAGACTAGAATGAAAAACCAGATGCTGAAAAGGGGGGTGGGGGGGTGGGAGTCGTTTGAATCGTCGGACTCAGTTGAGTACTTGGAATAGGGGTAATCCGATAAGAAACCTGAATTTGGAAAGAAAAAAAAATCATTTATTGTTTTGTCGTTGCTGTTGCTTTTTTTTTTCTTTCTTTTTTTTTTTTTTTTTCATTTGGTGCTGGTAGTGGCATTTTGAGTCTTCGCGTGATTTCACACAGTGTGGATTATTGGACTGGCAATGGAAAGTGGAGTTTCTGCCATCTGCTGACTTCTTTATTACCTTTTGTTATAATTATCATCATCATCATCATCATCATCATGATCATGTCTGTTTTTCATCTAAGTGGATCATCGAACTGAACGGAAGGTGAGAGTTTGATTTGCAGAGTATGTTTGTTTTCTCTGTCGTGTCTGTGTACTGTAGTGCAAAGTCTGTTCAGAGTGAAGAAACGCTTTTCTTCCTCCTCCTTTTCCCTCTCCTCCTCTCTCTGTCTCTGTCTCTCTCTCTCTCTTTTCTATCTCCCCCCCCCCTTTTATTTTTTGTCTCACTGTTTGTTTCTGATCGAATAGACTATAAGCTATCCACTCTGACCTTTTCTGCAGTCAACGGATCTGGCCCCAAGTATCTTTCTGAACTCCTCCATATCTATACCCCGTCTCGCCAGCTCCGTTCTTCCTCTGATACTCGACTTCTCAGGATACCTCACGTCAGAAGTAAGACCTATGGACACAGATCGTTTTCTTTTCAATCACCAAAGACGTGGAACAAGCTCTCTGATAACCTCCGTCATTCTGATTCCCTCGCATCTTTTAAAGCTCGTCTCAAAACTCACCTTTTCCTCAGCAATAAGTTCAATTGTGGCAGGTCCACTTCCTTTATGTTAGCTGTGCTTGACTATGTGTGTATACATATGTATGTGTACATAACTACATGCATGTATATGAATGTGTATTGTGTGTGCGTGTGTTTATGTAAGTTTGTGCCTGCCTGTGTGCGTATGTGTTAGGGTAGCTGTTAGATGCTCATGTATGTTAAAATGTATGTATGCAGTGTGTGTGTGTGTGTGTGTGTGTGTGTGTGTGTGTGTGTGTGTGTGTGTGTAGTCACATTTTGGTGTGTGCATGTAACATAGATGTAATGTTTTATGTTAACGAAAGCGTTTTTGTAAAGCACCTAGAGCAGATTTCTGGATAGTGTGCTATACAAGTATCCATTATTAATATTATTATTGTTAAGTTTTATGTTTTTTTCTCACTTTCTCTCTGTGTTTTTTTTTTCTTCTTCTCCTCTCAGTCTGTCTGTCTGTCTCTCTCTCTCTCTACCCTCTACCTCTCTCTCTCTCTCTTTCCTGTTTTCGTTTAGCTTTGCTGTGCAGTAAATGCTTCCATATTGATGAAAATGCTTTTTTTCTTTCTGTTGTCAAAAGTTTTCTTTCTTCCTTTCTTTCTCCCTTCCTTTCTTTCTTTGTTCTTTCTTTCTTTACTTTCTTTTTTCCTTCTTTTCATGTTTTATTTCTTTCGAGGGCAAGATAGTGATTGACTTTATTACTCTCAAAAAGTGAGTCATGCATTCATTCTGATGTTGCTATTTATATGGTTGTCTGTCTGTCCGTTTGCCCCCCCCCCCCCTCCGCCCCCCCTCCCTCTCTCTCTCTCTCAGTCTCTCTCTTTCGCTCCCTGTCTCTCTTTGTTTCTTTCTCTCTTTTTCTCTGTCTGCCTGTCTCTGTCCTAGAAAATAAAATGTTTTAAGACACACGTACATACACACAAATACACGCGCGCGCGCGCGCGCGCGCACACACACACACACACACACACACACACACACACGCCCGCGCGCACACACTTAGTCGCTCTCACAGGATCCAAAGACTTAAAAAATGAAAATAAAAATCCGTGCAAAGGAACAGACAGGCAGAAAAGGGCAACGCTAAATAGACGTGGTTTCACTACATCCGTCGTCCTCTTGAACTTTCTACCTTTTGCACACCTCACCCCCCCCCCCTCCGCCCCCCTCTGTGTCCCCCTCACCCCTCTGTCTGTCTGTCCTCTCTCCTGTCTTTCTCTCTGTCCCCCCTCCGCCCCCCCCGCCCCCATCTCTCTCTCTCCTCTCAATTCAAATTCAAAAATTCAAAAACACTTTATTAATCCACATGCATGGAAATTAACTTGTGCAATTACAGGCTCGTTGTAAACACCAACATAAAATGATCATGCGCGACATAAAAATAGATTAAAACTAGTCAGATAAGAATTCCCAATAGCTGACGATGGACAAATTTCCCCAAGGCCCCCCTCCCTTCTCTTCCTAATCCTCCTCCTCCTTCCTACTGGATACTACTTCTTATCCTGTTCAGTGCTGGGGTCTTGTTGTATTAGTTTTTCGGAAGTTTAGTTGTTGGAAAGGATGGAGTCCAGGCGTCGGCCTGGAAGCCTCCACCCTTACCACCACCCTCACCCCACCCCCCCACCCCTCTTCTCCCACACCCCAACATTGATATGTCCCTGCTGACCACCTGCCAAAGATACTGACCATGCCATTCCTTGCTGGACACGCGCGCGCGCGCGCACACACACACACACATCTCCCCTCCCCCCCCTCTCACACACACACCAATGACACCTAGGGGACCTGACCTGTCTTGTTAATTAAGTGACCCAAGCCAACTAAAAATTTCTCCCATGGGGGGGTCGGAATTGGCATGGGGGTGAACAGTTGTGAGGTGTCAAACTGGACAGGGTTGTGGTGTGCATTCGGGCCGTTAAACGTGTAACGGGCAGTTAAGGTGGGGCAGTGGTGAGGACTATCGTCCCGAGAGGGGTGGGAGGGAGTAGGGATGGGAGGGAGGGAGGGAGGGAGGATTTTGGGGGAGGGGTGGAGGTGTGAGGGGAACCCCATCATCATTGGATGAGGACACGCTTGCGTTATGGATGCTGTGTGCCAGCTTTGTTGGGGTGGGGAGCGTGTGTGTAGGGGGAGAGGTGGGAGCAGAGAACTATGATGAAAGTGTAATGTGCAGTACAGAGAGTCCGTAACGGGGTGTGGGTTTGAATCCCGCTCTCGCCCGTTTCTCCCAAGATCGACTGCAAAATCAGACTGAGCGTCTAGTCCTTCGGGTGAGACGATAAACCGAGGTCCCGTGTGCAGCACGCACTTGGCGCACTGAAAAAAAAGAAAAAGAACCCATGGCAACGAGAGTGTTGTCCTCTGGCAAAATGATGTGAAAAGAAATCCATTTTGAAAGGTGCACACACGCACGCACGCACCCACCCACCCACCCACACACACATACGTGTGTGTGTGTGTGTGTGTGTGTGTGTGTGTGTGTGTGTGTAATGCACTCAAGGCCTGACAAAGCACATTTGGTTATACTGGTGGTCAGGCATCTGCCTAGCAGATGTGGTGTAGCGTATATGGATTTGTCCGAATGCAGTGACGCCTCCTCCTGGAGGAACTGAAACGGAAACTAATGTGCATGGATCTTTCGGCCACAATACAAAAGGGTGCTGAGCTCATGTAGGGGGAGTGGGGGTGGGGGGGGGGGGGTAGGGGAAGGGGGGAGTTCACTGAGCACCTGTGTCTTGTTTGATAAGGTGTGGATGTACATGGCAAGAGATGGGTGGATTGTTTGGTTTGTGGGGAAAGGGGGCAGGGTTCGTAAGGGGAAGGGGGCAGCTGGAGTTCTGCTGTTGATCCCTGCATAAAACCATCATGCCAACACCTTTAATCAAGAGAGCATTACTATCAAGCGATGATGAAGTCTGTCGTCTTTAATTTGTTTTAATTTTTTATTTTTATTTTTATTTTTTATGTATATATATAACCCCCCTCAATCACTCGAGTTCAGTCAGGTTCCAAACGGGAGTTTTGAAACAGGGCTGTGTTGATGAAAAAAAAGATAATAATAATAATAAATGTTCCCCATCGTGTGTTAATTTTGCCTCTTCCTCCTCCTCCTCTCCCTCCTCTTCCACCACCCCACCTCTCTCTCTCTCTCTCTCTCTTTTGCTCGCACACACACACACATACATCCCGCATCCTCTCTTCCGCCTGCTGTGTCCATTTTCCTCAGTTCCTTTTGTCACTTTTCCTCTGTCTTTCTCTCTCAGTGTCAGCCTTCCCATCACATAAATTATGGACCATCATTCTGAGGACGGTTCTGACACGCGCGGTTTTGAAGATCCTGAGCAGAATGTTACCGGAAGAGGAGGGGGGTGGAAGTGGGGGAGTTGGAAGACAGCGGCAGCAAGGTGGTGATGATGGGAGGGTATGGTGGTGGTGGATGGGGGCGAGGAGGGTTTGGGGGGCCAGGGGGGTGATAGCCTGGACTTGGATTGTCGACGGCGAACAGCAGTGAGCATTAATTTTGTTTCGCTATAATTATTACTATCCTGGCGTGCGTCAGTAGCAGAGCTATCCAAAGCACGTTTCGCGTTTCTCATCTCCCATGCTTTTCCATCACTTGTGTGTTGAACCTTTGGTGAGTCGAGTTAGTGAGAGAGTGAGTGGCTTGGTGGTTTTCTTCTCACCTGTCTCGGGTGGGAGTTCTGTTGGCTGGGAGCAGGCAGGATAGGTGTGTGTGTGTGTGTGTGTGTGTGTGTGTGTGTGTGTGTGTGTGTGTGTGTAGATCTCTGTGTATTTGTGTCTGTGTCGGTGTGTGTGTGTGCCTTTGTGTGTAGTATGTGTGTGCACGTGTGTGTGTGTGTGTGTGTGTGTGTGTGTGTATGTGTGTGTATGTATGTGCCTGTGTGTGTGTGTGTGTGTGTGTGCGCGCGCGCGTGTGTGTGCACGTGTGTGTCTTCTCTCTCTCTCTCTCTCTCTCTCTCTCTGCGCGCGCGTGCGTGTATGTTGGAGGGATGTGGACGGGGCTATGGCAGATTGAAGGAAAAGAACAGTGGTGGTGGAGGGTGGAGAAAAGTTTGTTTTCACCAAGTTAACAACAGAAGGAGACTGTTTTTGTTGCCGTTTGTTTGTTTTCCTTCACGCGCGGTTGGTAATGATGATTGGAGTTTAGAAAGCGAGAGGCCTGTATGTGTGTGAGAGAGAGAGAGAGGGGGGGGGGGGGGGTTGGAATGGGGGGCTTTGAGAGTGAGCGCTGATGTGGAGGGGATTGGAAAGGTTGGGGGTATCGTTGTTGTTTTCCAGTTTGAAGGAAGTGACAAAAAGCGTGTGGACTGATCCATATGCGCTACACCGCATACTTCTTCATAAATCCACCGCGCTGGATGAGGCTTTAAGAACCTGCCCCAGGTTTGTAAGAAATCTCAAAATGCAGTGGAACTGTATAGATAGATAAATAAAGAAACAAAAAACAAAAACAACAACAAACAAATAAATGAATGAAAGAATGGATGAATGAAACTATAGATAAATACAAAAATGAAAATATGATGTGAAAAAAAAAAGGATATAGAAGGTGAATGGTTTAAATGTAGTTGGTTTTTGCCGGGCTTTTTTTTTTTTTGGGGGGGGGGGGGGGGGGGGTTGTTGTTTTTCTTTTGTTTCTTCTTTTTTCTAGAACTTGTTTTCTTTACCCGTAGCCGCAAATATACGACTGCACGTTTTCGCAGGCTATTGTCTGGTGTCTGGCCGTTAGTTTTGTCTGTAGGGGGGTTGGGGTTGTGGATATGGGGGGGTGATACGTTTTCTAGTACTGTATATATTTTCTGGCAGTGGAGATGGGTGGGTGTTCGGAATAAGCAGACTGCGGGGGACTGAAGGGAAGGTGTTGGGGGGGAAGGGAGAGGCAGAATAGACCAGAGAGGGGCTGGGGGTGGGGTGGAGAGGCGAAGAGAGAGGATGCTTAGGTTTTGGGGAGGGGTCATCCCAGTGTCTCGTCAAATGTACTGTCAGCCAGGTCTGAGGTCCCTCCGCCCCTTTCCACCCCCCAGCCCCCAAGTTGTAGGCCCCCCCTCCACGCACCCACCCACCCACCCACCTCCAAGTTGTATGTTTCCCCAAAACTTACGTTTTCTGGGTCTGTTTTCCGGGATCTGTATTCCAGCAGGTCTGTTTTCCCTCCCCTCCCCCACTCACCCCCCCAAAAAAGGTGTATATTCCTCCGGGTCTATCTCCATCCCCCACCCCCACCTTCCCTCCCAAAATGTCCATCTTCCACGGGTTCACTATATTTCATGATGTCTTTGACACAGATATGTTCCCCCCCCCCCCCCCACCCCTTTTCTTTCTTTTTTTTATTTTATTGAAACAGTTTTTTCCTTTTTCTTAATTTTATTTTTTTTTTATTCAGATAATTTTTCCTACGTGCTTTTTGAACTTGACGTTTTAGTCTTTGCAATTTTCGTGCACGCGCGCGTACATGTGCGTGTGCGCGAGCGCGAGCGCGTGCGTTTAGAGAAATTGATCGGGCACCGGACCCACGCGAGGATTATCTATCAATACATATGTTATGTTTGCTGCTCCGGTTATATATATAACCGTGTGTGTGTGTGTGTGTGTGTGTGTGTGTGTGTGTGTGTGTGTGTGTGTAGCAGCAGCAAACAGAACTTTGTGACAATGTGAGTATGTGTGTTTTGTTGTTGTTGTTTATTTTGTTGTTGTTGTTGTTTTTATATAAAACCCCCGCTTTCCGAGTTTTGTGGAGAGGAATGAAAAGGGAGGCCATTTCATCTGGAGTTTCATTACACTGGGGACATTCCATCTGGCTGTTTCATTTCGTGCCCCTCCCTCCGTGTCTCTTTTCAGAGATGGCCTGCAGACAGACGGGTCTTTTATACCTCTTTCTCCCACCCGCCCCCCCCTTCCCACCACCACCCTTCTGTCTTTTTTCCTCCTCCTCCTCCTCCTCCTTCTCTCCCCCCTCCCCCGTCCCCCCCCCCTTCCCCTTCTGCCTTCTTCCTCCTCCTCCTCCGTCTTTCCCCCCTCCCCCACTCCCCTATTCTACCTTCTTCCTCCTCCTCCATCTCCTCCTCCTCCTTCTTCCTCTTCCCCCTTCTCCTCCTTCCTCCTCTTTCTCCTTCTCCTCCTCCTCTTTCTCCTTCTCCTCCTCCTCCTCCAACTCCATCGTTCTGTTTCTGTCTCCGCAATCTCTCGTTCCCCCCACCCTCCCCACCCATGAAAGCCTTCTCTTCTTGTCATATCTGTTGATAGAAATAAATGAACAGCATATATTTTGCGATTGTTTTCGATTCGTTTAACTAAGCCTAGTTTTGTCTGGATTCTTTTTGTTGTTGTTTTTGGTGTTGTTGTTGGTGTGTGTGTGTGTGTGTGTGTGTGTGTGTGTGTGTGTGTGTGCTTTTGAGGGAAAGTGCGTGTTCTTTTGTGAATGGGTTCATTCATCGATCTCTGATAATATATATATATATATATATATGTGTGTGTGTGTGTGTGTGTGTGTGTGTGTGTGTACGTGCGTGCGTGTGTGTACCTTTTGCCCCCCCACCCCACGCCCCTCTCTCTCTCTCTCTCTTTCACTCTCTCTTCGGAATATTTTTTTTCTCAATCATATTCTCTGAATCTTTCTGTTGTTTCTGGTCTGTTATAGACCTGTCTCCCCTCTATTCTCTCTCTCTCCGTCTCTCTCTCTCTCTCTCTCTCTCTCTCTCTCTCTCTCTCTCTCTCCGTTTCTCTCTCTCTCCGTCTCTCTCTCTCTCTCTTAAGCATTTATCACGATAGGCAGAACCTGTTTTCGATACAAATGCTCTTTTCATCAAAAAATGAAAGTATAATGATAAATTTATCTCTCTATATATACAAAGCTTTGAAGAGGCGTGAGAACGCAACAGAATTGTTTGATGTCGGAGAGTAATGCAAAGACGAGTGCTTTTTGTTGCTTGTTCGTTTTGTTGTTGTTTTCTCTTGGAATCTCAGTATTTACTTGTTCACGCAATACTTTTGTGTCCGTATGTTATTTGCATGTTAACAATATTCATAACATTATATAAGGTAGAAAATCATCTTTACTTTTGTTTAACCCCTTCAAATGGGGCAATGGCCTTATATTGAATAAATCGTTCGTTCGTTCGTTCGTTCTCTCTCTCTCTCTCTCTCTCTCTCTCTCTCCTGTATGTTTTTTCACTCCGTGAATCTTTGTCTTGTTTCTGGTCTGTCTTACCCCTCCACTCCATTCTCTTCCCTTTCTGTCTCTGTCTCTCTTTCTCTGTGTCTGTCTGTCTGTCTGTCTCTCGTTCTTCTGTTCTCTTCCCTTTTGGTATGTTGATGTCTTCAACAAATCAAAAAGTAGTATTAAAAAGAAAAAAGAAAAAAAAAGTTGTTGTTTTTTGGGTTTTTTTAAAAATCTATGTGTGTTTTTGTATCGAGCATTTAAAATAGAGACACTGTGCTCATAACAGACTGTATACCAATATTTTTGTGTGACGGTATAATTATGTTATTGCATACCCCTTCGTTTAGGGGCCTTGGCCTATATTGCTATGATAATAAATAAACCATTCATTCATTCATTCATTCA
>NC_134883.1:39795940-39808440 GCF_041734735.1 Babylonia areolata
CGGGTCAGAACTGGATTGAAGCGAATCCACGGCCCATGGTGCCGCGTCCAGTTACTTGGTCTTTGGATGTGGAGTGTCGGCTGTGTTTCCGTCCGCTGCTTTTGAGACTTTTGTTGTTGTAAATATCCAGAATATATCTACAATGGAAAAAAGAATATTGTTGTTGTAATTATCCAGAATATATCTACAATGGGAAAAAATAGTTGTAAATATCCAGAATATATCTACAATGGAAGAAGAATATTGTTGTTGTAATTATCCAGAATACATCTGCAATGGAAAAAAAAAATGTTGTAAATATCTAGAATATATCTGCAGTGGAAAAAAATATATTGTTGTAAATATCCAGAATATATCTACAATGGAAAAAAAAAGTTGGCTTGTTGGTGTGTTGTTCTGTTGTCAACACTCAAAAGTCCATGTAGCATGGAGACAGATGTTCGGACCCATTTAAATATTCGGAACCAACCAACCATTTGACGAGAATTTTTAAATCCCGATGTCTTCGTACCAAATGCAGCATGTTACATGCTAAAAACCAACCAAGAAAAGAAAGGAAGAAGAAATAACGGTTTACTATAATGATATTTGCAGGATTTTTTTTTTACACCTGAAAGAGGGAACAGCCACACATTATTTGCCCGTGCATAAGTACCAAAACAGGTGGGTCTTGGGGTTTACCGATGGCAGCAACCAACCACAAGATGAATGTTCTGGCTGCTAGATCTGTTTGATAGACTTCAGGGAGCGCGGCAGGTTATTCTGGGTGTCATAACATCACTGGAGGAAGCAAACACGCACTGCTGCAGCCAGTTTTATTTTCGTTGCAGTTCGGGTGGAAATGTGACCCCTGGAAATACGGTGGTTGGTGGCGGTGATGGTGGAGTGGCGATGATGTAACCGTTAAAGGAAATGCGCTCGAACCTCTGTCTGTCTGTCTGTCTGTCTGTCTCTCTCTCTCTCTCTTCCCAAGCCCCCTTTTCTGTACTGTCTACTCTGCATTCATACACACGATGTACCTATCTCTCCGTCATTATCCGTTCTATCAATCCACCTGTCTGTCGACCTCAGAAGGATGTTGGGTGCATGTACACACTCGTTTTATCTTCTACCTAGTATCTGTTCTTCTCCTGTCAATCTACAAATCTACTTGTCTACCTTCCCACCTGTCTGTCTATCTACCTATTTCCTATATTAGGTAGTCGGCCTTTCTGATGCCCGTGACACTTGATGCAGCTTGTGTTAATGGGTGGGGGTGTGAGGAGGGAGGGGGTTGGATGGGGAGGTCGGTGATGGAGGGTGGATATGAGAGGAGGAGGGAGATGGAGAGAGAAGCGTAGGTTTGGTGTGGGTGGGGGAGGGAGGGTATGGTTGAGAATTGTGCACAGGTGGTTCTTGACTTTAACATCTTCTTGTCTACTTTAATATAGCTTCATCGCGTATGATTCTCTCTCTCTCTCTCTCTCTCTCTCTCTCTCTCTCTCTCTCTGTGCCATCTGTTTCCAACCCATCCTTTTCAGTCTCTCACCTAACCCCACTTTCTCTCCGTTTAGCTTTATCTCTCTGTCTCTGTCTCTCTCTGTCTCTGTCTCTCTCTCTCTGTCTCTCTCTCCCTTCACTCTCTCCTCCCTCTCGCCTGCCTCTGCCTTCCCTCTCTCTGTATCAAAATCACTCTCTCTAACTCTCTCTTTCTGTCTCTTCCCTCTCCCCTTCCTCTACTTTCCCTGTCGCTGTATCTATCTCACTCTCTCTGTCTCTCAGTCTCTTTCTGTCTCTGTCTCTCCCTCCCCTCTCCCCTCCTTCTCCCCTTTCTCTGCTTTCCCTCTCTCTGTCTCTGTATCTATCTCAATCTATTTGTCTGTCTCACTTTCTGTCTCTGTCTCTTCCTTCCCTCTCCTCTCCCTTTACCTTCCCTCTCTCCGTATCTGTCTCACTCTCTGTCTCTCTCTTTCTGTCTCTTCCTTCCCTCTCCCCTCCCTTTACCTTCCCTCTCTCTGTCTCTGTATCTGTCTCACTCTCTGTCTCTCTTTCTGTCTCTGTCTCTTCCTTCCCTTTTCCCTTCCTCTACCTTCCCTCTCTCTGTATCTATATCTGTCTCCCGCTCTTCGTCCGTCTCTCTCGCCATCCATTTTAAAATCCCACCTGTTTGGGGTCGTGTAGAGCGTGGTCGATGTATCATCGGTATCGGCCAAAAGTACCAGCTTTCCCTGTACAACTACAACCTCCCACCCTTACCCCCCTCTGTCCCACCCCTCTTCGTACTCCTCTATCTCCACCTCCTGCACATTTATCACCATAAACACTTTCCCAACAGTGTGTATGTGTGTGTGTGTGTGTATTTGTGTTGTATGTGTCTCTGGGTGCTTGTTCTATTTCGGCAAGCAGTTTATCTATATCCCCCGCCCTCCTCTTCTCTTGAACGTCTTGTCTGCTCGCTTCTTCTTCCTCCCACCCCCACCCCCTCCCCCACCCCCTCCCCCAGCCACCCTCCCTCCCGGAGTCCTCTGGCTGAGATTTTGACTCCTGTGGAGAACTGGGAGATGGTTGAGGTAGGACAGGGCCGGTGCTGTATGAGACAGGGCACACAGGTGGGGCCCCTCTCTTTCAGTTGGTGTCCCGGTCATTTGATTTTTCTTTTAGATCTAAGGGAGCAAGGGGATTAGGCCGTTGGGGTGTCTTCCGCTTCCAAAACTTTTAAGTTTAAATTATAAAAAAAAAGAAGAAGTTTTCTATATGTATGTCTGTTCGTTTCGTTTTGTTTCGTTTCGTTTCTGTCTCGATCTGCTCCTCGCTCTCTCTTGTGAAGCATCCTCTCTCTTTGTGCTGTCCCTGCTTCTCTGTATCCCCTCTCGCCCCCCTGTCTGTCTGTCTGTCTCTCTCTCTCTCTCTATATATATATATATCTATACCTGTATCTCTCTCTATCTATCTGTCTGGCGTTCCCTCCCTCTCTCCCCTTATTTTCCTTACTTTTCTTTCTTCCTCCCTACTTCCCCCTCTCTCTGTCTCTATCTCTTCCCCTCCCACCGTCTCTCTCCTTCTCCTCCTCACTCACTCCCTCCCCCCCCCTTTTTTCTCCTCTCCCTCCGTATATTTCCTCTCTTTCTTGTTTGAAATCATTTTATAGATTGCGCCGGGATCAGACCTGGAGCGGGGAAGCCGGAAGCTGTGTGACACCGTTTTCCCTCCCCGTTTTCGCTTGCGCTTTCGTTTGGCATCGATGATAAGGCGATAAGTGTGAGAGGGCAAGCAGACAGGTAGTGTAGAGAGAGAAGAGGAGAAAAAGTGAGTTGAGAAAGGCACACAGAGAGAGAGAGAGAGAGAGAGAGAGAGAATATGAATGAATGAGTGAGTTGAGAAGAGCACAGAGAGAGAGAGAGAGAATGAATGAATGAATGAGTTGAGAAAAGCACACAGAGAGAGAGAATGAATGAGTTGAAAAGAGCAGAGTGAGAGAGAGAGAGAGAGAGAGAGAATATGAATGAATGATGAATGAGTCGAGAAACACACACACACACACACACACACACACACACACACACAGAATGAGTAACAAGTCTATCTTTGGTTAATGACGCATGATTACACACCAATCTGCCCATCTATCTTTTGTCTTTTTCTTCTTCTTTCTGTCCCTCTCTCTCTCTCTCTCTCTGTCTTACTCTGTCCTTTCTCTCTTTTCTACCCTTTGTTTGCTTTACATATATTGGCGCTGTTCTTTATAATGGATGTTAACACGGAACTCCCCCCCCCCTTACCCGTCACGGGCAGAAAGGCCTAAACAATAAACCATTCAGACTTCAGACTTCAGACACAGAATGAGTGAGTTGAGAAGAGCAGAAAGTGAGAGAGAGGAGGGGGGGGGGGGATTCGAAAAGAGCAGAGGCACAGAGAGAGAGAGAGAGATAGGAGGAGGAGGAGAGGCACCAGACACAGATACGGGCTGAAAAAGTCAGCGAGGCAACCTGAGTCAGCGCTTATCACTTTCACAGGTACACAGCGCCAGCAGCACCACCAGCAGCAGCAGCAGCTGAGCTGACAGGTGAGAAGCAACCACTGATGATCCCAGAGCCCCCACCCAGCACACTCTCGCAGAACGAGAATTAAATCTGGTGGTACCGTCCCTGTTGTGTCCTTAAAGCCTCCCTCACACTGTTCGAGGTCTCGGATTCTGAACGTCAAAGCGATACGATGCCTTCTTCTTCCTGCGCCTCATTCCTTTTTTTTTTTTTTTTTTTAAATTTAATTTATTTATTTTTGCAGGACTTATTCGTTTTTTGAGATTCAGTATCAAGAATGCATTAAAACTACGTACGCTCTACCACATCTGCGTAAAGAATGATTTTGAAAAGAAAAGAAAAGAAAAAGGCTTGCACGTAAGAGGTGAATCGAACAGTTTGACATGGGCTTAGCCAAGGGAGAGAGCGTTTTCAGAAGTAGAGGCCAATGTTTAGCAGGTTTTCTTCTTCTTTTTTTCTTTTTTTTTGGGGGGGGGGGGGGGGGGGGGCTTTTTTTTCGGGAGGGGGTGGGCGTGGGTTTGTCTGTTGTTGTTGCTGTTGTTTTTAATGTTGATGACAAACTGACTAGATCTGTGGCAACTGAAAACGGGGTGAGGGGGTTTTAGGGGCTAGAGAGAGAGGAAAGCGGGAGAAGAAGAAGAAGAAGAGAGAGAGTGACAGACAGACAGACAGAGACGAGGAGAAGTAGAGGACACGTGGGTGGAGCATGGTTTTGGAACAGTTTTCCAACGAAAACGATGCAATTTTCTTGTTCTCTCTCTCTCTCTCTCTCTCTCTCTCTCTCTCTCTCTCTCTCTCTCTCTCTCTCTCTCTCTCTCTCTGTTCGTCTTCAGTTTAACGTCTTTCCACTTGAAGTGATATTAGAGAGAGAGAGAGAGAGTGTGTGTGTGTGTGTGTGTCTGTCTGTCTGTCTCTGTTTGTCTGTCTGTCTGTCAGTCTCTCTCTCTCTCTCTCTCTCTCTCTCTCTCTCTCTCTCTCTCTCTCTCTCTCTCTCTCTCTTTGGCCTTCTCTAAAATTCGGCAGCAACAACATACCCCAAATCGAGTGTGTCAGTGTGTGTAATCAAACAAGCCAGGGTGCCGCGAAGGGTAGAGTTGGGGGGTGAGGGGTGAGGCAGAGAACGTGTTCCGAGCCAGAGATCGCGCAATATACATACCGTCTTTTAAGCCAGCACCATGTGAGAGGGAGAGGGTGGAAAATGCCCAACAGATTGGAGGCACACTTTAAAGAGGAAAGGGGGAAGAGGAGGAGGGGTAGGGTGGAGGAGGTGCATTAATATCGTACCTCAGCAATGATGTGTGTGTGTGTGTGTGTGTGTGTGTGTGTGTGTGTGTGTGTGTGTGTGTGTGTGTGTGTGTGTGTGTTTTTCAGCGAAAGCGGAAAACCATACAGCTGTAGAAGCCAAAAGGTGGCGGAGGAGGAGAGAGGGGTAGAGGTTAGGGGCCGGGAGAAAGGGGTGGGGGCGGAAGGGGGGGGGGGGGGGGGAGAAAAGTGGTTGGCGGATGATGAGCATGATAGAGCGGTGAAGTACTGATGAAGAAGGAGCCTTTTTTTTTCCCTTGTTTTTTTCGAGCGAGAATAACTCTTGACGCCACCTCAAAACGCCCTGTGTGGGCAGGGGCAAGGCGTACTGCCAAGTCCGCCCCCTCCAGGGCTTTAAGGCCCGCATCACACGGGGCGGCTGTCAGGTCTCAGGGTCTCACCACCTTCAAATAGACTCAGCCTTTATCGAACCAACATCCAAGCCCTCAACAACTTTGACCTTTAAGGGTTCAGCCTATAGGTCGTTAAACTCCAGAACTAGTAGGGTGTCAGAGCTACGCAGGGTAGTAGAGATGAGTTTATCGACCTAACGGAATGCGCCTTCAAGCTTAAGTTTTTAGTTATGCTGCTGGTCAGGCATCTGCTTGGCAGATGTGGTGTAGCGTGTATAGATTTGTCCGAACGCAGTGACGCCTCCTTGCGTAACCGTACTGAACTTTTCAGGGCTGTGGTCTTGGTGTTGTGAAGGTTTCGTTGTTCGAAAAGATGAAGTCACGGACTTAATGAATTTATATGTCCGTGTGATGGAGTCCTGGATGTGTGTGTGTCCGGGTGTGAGGTCCGTCTGGCTGTCTGAAGAGGCGTGATGTCCTGGTTGTTCGTGAAGCAGGGGCTGGGGTCCACTTGGCGTTTGAGGGTGAAGTTCCGCGGAACTCTCGCGACAAGACTATCCATGTAAAGAGTATCTGTCGGACATCAGCATGAGGGATGCCAACAGACAGGGTATCAGAACTGCAGTGGGTTGTGTCTTTGCAGTATCCAAACAAGAAAGGATGTTTTGTATTCGAACAGGCGCACCAGAGAATTAAAGAAGAATGAAGTCAGTTGAATATTGCAGTTCAGTTTCAGTAACTCAACTTTTTTGGACGCGTTATATTTAAGATCAGAGCTCAATAAGAGTAACAGCCTCCCACCCACCCCCACCCCCACCCCCTTGCACCCGCCCCCTTACCTCCTCCCTCCCCCCCCCAACCCTTCCCCCCCTAAAAAAGAGAATAAAAAAATCCTCGGCAGCAAGAAAAGCACGAATATTACATCAGCGCTACTTCCAGTCCACATCAGCGTTCACCCCGTTTGTACGTGCACGCTCGTCGTCTTCCCGCCAGTATTGATCAGCATTTGGAAATCAGTTAAATGTTCAGGTTCAAGGGGGTGTTACAGCTTGCCGATTGATCCATATTCGCTACACTAGCTGTTAAAAAAAAGAAAAGAAAAAAGAGTCAACAAAAAGATCAGTTGAGCATTTGGTTCATCAGCCGTCATGTTAAGATTGAAATGCAGCGTTGTGAGCACAGTATAAGCTTTTAGCTTGTTGATGCTCTTTTGTCTTTGTTTGCATTGTAATCATGTGTACTGTTGAACAATTAAAGATTATTTAAACCAAATGTTAAAAGTTACAGCCGACTCGCCCCTTGCAGAAGAGGCTTTAAGAATCAGAAGGTGAGATCGAAAGGGAACGAAGCGCTGTGCCGATGCTCATGTACACTTGTATCAAAACCCATTACCAAGGGACTTGAACGGCGCCTGTTCAGAGTTCACCCTGCATCAGTCAGTGTTGATGTTTTCTGCTTCTGAAACAGGCGCTCAGCCAGAAAAGTGCGGTTGGTGGCGGAACGGGACGAAGGCAACAGGTTGTGTACAGGGGTGGGGTGAGGTGGGGCTGGGGTGGGGGGGGTGGGTTGGAAATGGGGATTGAAGAGGGGGAGGTGTGGGCTTGGAGTTGAAGGGGGGGAGAGAGAGAGAGAAGCAGTCATTCTCTCTTTCACACACACACACACACTCTCTCTCTCTCTCTCTCGCACTCTCTCATATCTCTCTCTCTTTCTCACTCTCTCATACACATGTAGATAAAAATAGAAAACTAAATAAATAGATAAACAAATAAAGAGAGATGAAGGGACAGAGAGAGAGAGAAAGGTTTCGTGGCTTCAACCCAGGCGAATCACTCACGTGTCTGTGTCAGACACACACACACACACGCACGCACACACACACACACACACACACACACACACACACACACAGAGGACACTTTTGTCCTGCTGCACGTGCACTGACACAAAGCAGCACGAGCGCCCGGACAGACAGACCTCAGGTTGTCCCCGAGGCTTGACCCGGGAAGTTTCAGCTACCATGATGAGGGCTTTGTTTCACAAGGGCTTCGGCCGGGGACCTATGTACACCAGCACACCTGACACTGGGGCCTGTTACTGGTGGCTGACTACTGGGATCAATACTAAGGCCGGACCCTGTGTTGCGGTGGACACGAACTCGCCTTGTCACTTCTTTCTCCTTTTTGTGGCCTCACTATTGCAGTTCACTCACAACAGAGAGAGAGAGAGAGGATCAATGAATGGTTGTGGCCAGGCGGAACTTTTTTATTTATTTTTTTTTATTTTTATTTTTATTTAAAGCAACCTGCCCTTCCTGTCTCGGGAGACTGCTGCAGAAGAATGATAAGTTTTGCGTTTCGTGGGTAATGATACTGCTCAAAGCGCTCAAATCTTCCCCTTGGAACGCCGGACAGACATCCATGATCCCACCCCTTCTGACAGTTTTAAGTTGATTTCAAAAGCTACGCTACACCACACTTGCTGTGTGGGGGAAAAAAAAACAAAAAAAACAACCCTCGATTTTGAATTGAGGGATCCCGTCAGTTGGTTGTTAAGTCAGCTCCACTTCCTGCGGTATGAATGAACTTGTAATTACCGTTCGTGTTCTCTAGGCTACTGCTGCCTGTTTCTTTTCTTTTTTTAACAGGCCTCCTCTTTCTTCTTCTCCTTCAACTACTCCTTCCTCTTCTTCTCCTCCTTCTTTGAAGGGACAGAGTGCGGGGCTTGAGTTTTGCTGTCCTCGGCCACATTTTGCTTTTATTTCTAATTTTTTTTAATTTTTTATTTTAGTTTATTTTATTGGGGGTGGGGGTAGAAAGGAGGGGGGATTCATGGTGGGGATGGTTGTTTTCTTGTGTGTTTTTTTTTAAATAATTTAATTTTGTTTTTGTTTTTATGAGAGGAACGATAATTAAATGAAATGAACGGTCCGATACTTCAGCTCTGTGCTGGTGCTGCTATTCTCAATAGCCTCTTATAGAGAGAGTTTTGACTCTTGTCTAACCGCCATGCCTGCTTCGCCGAATCAGCCGCAGCGGGTCTCACACACTTACACACACACTCACACACACACACACACTCACTCACTCACTCACTCACTCACTCACTCACACACACACACACACACACACACACACACACACACACACACTCACTCACTCACTCACTCACTCACTCACACACACACACACACACACACACACACACACACACACACACACACACACACTCACTCACTCACTCACTCACACACACACACACACACACACACACACACACACACACACACACACTCACTCACTCACACACACGCATGCACGCACGCACGCACACACGCACACACACACACACACACACACACACACACACACACACACACACACACACATCAACGTGAATGATATGAGTAATACAATGATTCTGTTTTTGTGTGTACCACTTTTCAGCTTCAGTGAACACTTTGCAACTCTCCGCGAAATTCTCGTCCGGTATTAGAGACCGGAGGGAAGTAAGTATTCGTGAATGCATGCATTCACGGAAATGACATTCCGTCCAGTGGAAAACCAATCAGCTTTATCCGTGTCGCATTGTGGTGTTCACCCAGTGCTTAAGAAGCGGGCAAATTTTGACACTTGGACATAAATTGAATATCGTGTGTGTGTGTGTGTGTGTGTGTGTGTGTGTGTGAGAGCTGTGAGACAAAGAGAAACAGACAGACAGACAGACAGGCAAGAAGGCAGGCAGGCAGACAGACAGACAGAGAGACAGAGACGAGTTGTGGGCAGTACCTTGTGAAAGGACGCTGGATCTCCATTATAAAACGTCGAGTTAAGTGGGGAGACAGGCGCGAACCCTCTTCTACTCCGGTTTTCCTAGTGCGGTTGGGACCACTTGACCCCCTGTCCCCACACCGCGAGTGGCTGGAGTGTCTGCTGCTGGTGGTGGTGGTGGGGCATAACCGTCCACTGACCTCATCACGTGACCACGGCAGACACGGCGACCTGTCATAAATGGATCACTTTTGGTTCAAATAATCCTTAATTGTTCAACAGTCTAACATGATTACAGACATTGCAGACAGAGACAAAGGAGCATCAACAAGCATCAAGCTTGTATGTGGAGTGATGGCCTAGAGGTAACGCGTCCGCCCAGGAAGTGAGAGAATCTGAGCGCGCTGGTTCGAATCAGCCGCCGATATTTTCTCCCCCTCCACTAGACCTTGAGAGGTGGTCTATTATAATTTTAACATGACGGCTGATGAACCATATTATCATTTGCATCAAATGGCTTCTTCATAAACAGTAAGTAAAGAAATAAAAACAAATAACTACAGAAATAAGTAAAATAATGCTACTATCAATATTTAACTTGAAATTAAGTTTATAGTCACCAGAGGTATCGGCTTGATGAAAGAGAAACACGAAGGGAAAAAAATCACTCTTGACACTGCCATCCGTCAGGTAATTCTGTGTGACACTGCAGACAGCCGTGAATCAAGGACCACAGCCGTAATTTATATGAAATGGTTCACAAGAGAGCGAAAGCTTGACAGGATGATAAACTCAGTTCCCAGCATATGATGAAATCCCATGTGAAATAAGAGGTGTGTGTGTGTGTGTGTGTGTGTGTGATTAGCTGTTTAGCTGTTCCAGCGAAATAGTGACAATTTGTTGTGTTTGTTTTCGTTTATTCGCTGTTTTGAAAGGGAATTTTAGTTTCGCTATCTGAAATTGTGGAGTCCGTAACGATGCTGTTCTTATAAACAGGACCGTAGCTGTTAGTCACATGTACCGGCAGAGAACTCGTAAGGTTCAAAAGGACTTCCTGCAATGAAGCTGTCGTCCGTCTTGAAGCATTAGACCGCTGGAGAGTTCCGCGGCCATCCTGGATCTTGCGCATGCGCATCAGTCAAAGTTTCACTCGAAATCGCGAGCAATGTCGAAAGGCGATCAACATAGGCTAAAGCAGCAAATATATGCTGTCGTCCATTTCTTCAGTTGATAGCCGCCGTTGCTACAGCCAAACACTGTACAGTGAAGTGCCACCGTGTGCACACAAAAAAAAAAAAAAAAAGAAAAAAGAAAAAGGAAATAAAAGAAAGAAAGAAATGAAACAAAACATCGAGAAAAAAAAGCCTGCTGTTAGCACGTTCTGCCTCTCTCCATTGCCTTTGTTGCTCGCAGTTTTGGAGAGCCAATCAGCTTCGAGAGCACAGATCATGTGACGTGCTTGTAAATGTCATGTAAGCACGGAACTCTCCAGCGGGGTGTTGTAAGGTTTTTCAAGGTTCAAAATCATTTAATCCGAGAAACCCGATTTGGGAAAAAAAACAGGCCAATGACCAGATCACCATTACACTTCGTGCAGCAGTACACAATGGTGTGGTATCCCGGCATGGCATTAATGCTGGGGGGCAGTTGTTTGGGAGGGTGGTGCTGGAAGCAGTACGCAATGGTGTGGTATCCCGGCATGGCATTAATGCTGGGGGGCAGTTGTTTGGGAGGGTGGTGGTGGAAGCAGTACGCAATGGTGTGGTATCCCGGCATGGCATTAATGCTGGGGGGCAGTTGTTTGGGAGGGTGGTGGTGGAAGCAGTACGCAATGGTGTGGTATCCCGGCATGGCATTAATGCTGGGGGGCAGTTGTTTGGGAGGGTGGTGGTGGAAGCAGTACGCAATGGTGTGGTATCCCGGCATGGCATTAATGCTGGGGGGCAGTTGTTTGGGAGGGTGGTGGTGGAAGCAGTACACAATGGTGTGGTATCCCGGCATGGCATTAATGCTCGGGGGGCAGTTGTTTGGGAGGGTGGTGGTGGAAGGGTTGAGTGGAATGAGAGGTCTCTGCCTCAAGCTGTGTGACCTACAGAGCAGACTTCGACCCTCAGGCACCTTGTACAGCTCGCTGCCCACGAGGTGTCCTACTTTATCGGACTTCTGTATACATGTTGTGTACCGTAACACCTGTCGTCTGCACGGCCACAGCTGCTTCTCTCTGTCTCTGTCTCTCTCTCTGTATTTCTCTCTGTCTCTCTGTATTTCTCTCTGTCTGTGTGTGTGTGTGTGTGTGTGTGTGTGTGTGTGTCTTTTTCAAATCGTTGTCTTTATGTGTACGTGTTCTCAGGTGGACAGGCTTTGCATTGAACTTCCTGCGTTCTCTCTGTCTCTGTCTCTCTGTCTCTCCCCCCCTCTCTCTCACCTCTCCCCCCCCCCTCTCTCTCTCTCTCGATCTGTCTCAACCTCTCCACCTCTGTATCTGTCTGTCTCTGTTTGTCTCTCTGTCTTATCATTGTAAAGAAGACGAGGGAGGCTTGCAGAAGGTCATAATGAAGAGACCTACTCGGGGTTGTCTTTCTGGAACCTTCATTGGTCATGTCTTCACGTTTTCAGATCTGCGTCTTGAAAACCAGTGGGAAGCAAAGATGAGACCGAATGTCCTCCGCCCATGAGAGGAGTTGCCGACTTTTTTTTTTAATTTTTTTTTTAATTTTTAACTCGTATCACAATGTTGTTGTATCGCTACGGCGCTCATATGTACCATTGTTACTGCCGCAGTCCTTATACTGTACAAGGACTGTTATATATTGCTGTACCCGATCATTGTGTTGTATGCCACAGAATTGCTCTCTTTCGGTGTAACTATTCTGCGAGGTTGTGCCGGCAGTTTTACACTGCATGTTTTCGTTTGAGGGAGAGATTAAAAAAAAAAAGGTTTGACAGCCATTGTCACAATGTATATGGCTGTCTGAATACATAGTATAGTTTTGCTTGTGAAGTACTGGGACATGGCTGTTGTGGGTTTTCTTCTTCTTCTTCTTCTTCTTCTGCGT
>NC_134883.1:39813440-39820940 GCF_041734735.1 Babylonia areolata
AACCATGATCAAACGGTAAAAAACACGTTTGTTTGTGTGTGTGTGTGTGTGTGTGTGTGTGTGTGTGTGTGTGTTGGTGTCGCTGTTCGGGGTGACAGTTATTATTCATGGACTGACGGTGGGGTGAACTAGGGATGATGAGGGTTTGGTTGGACATGTTGATGCCGGTGGTTGTCAGTTTACAGGCTGTTTGCTCACTTAAGCGAAGTTTGGTGTGTGTGTGTGTGTGTGTGTGTGTGTGTGTTACATTGAGTGTGTGCGTGTTCGTGCGTCAGAGAGAGAGCGTTGAAAGCGCTACCATGTCCTGTATGTGTACATGTTGTATCTATACAGCCTGGCATTCATGTACCTGCATACAACCTGGCTATGCGTAAATGTGTAAATATGAAAAGTGTTGGAAAGTGGTAATTTAATTTGTCGCCTGATTTCATTAGTGATCAGGAAAACCCGCACGTATTGAACCCCTGGGATGAGTCGCAGACTGATGTAAGTTAGTACTTCTATGTCGACGTTTTAAAGTCCCACTGTGTCGTGAATTCATTACGCTGTTGGTGAGATCAGGACTCGAGCAGCTTGCTGAGTCGACATGTACACCAGTGCATGGTGCATTGAAATCATGTGCACTGTTAAACAGTTAAAGATTATTCAAACCAATTTCTTTATTTCGTTATTGATTTATGGCAGATTGAATGGCATTTAAAAACAAAAGTCACCCGTTTTACGGTATATATACAGTATGCCTCACAACTTCATGATTTTCTAATGCTGCTTTTTGTTTCTGAAAAAAAAATATCCTATTTTGGTGCTTCGACTTCTGATCCCAGAATGATTATGTCAGTTTTTTTTATTGCGAGCTGTAACCTTTGTTCTGATTGTAACACCCTTTTTTTCTTTTCTTTTTTTATATTTTTAAACTGAAATTTGGATTTTGTGCATAATGGTGTGGCGAACGGTGTGGGTGTTTGTGTGTGTGGGTGTGTGTCATTGTGTGTGTGGGGGTGTGTGGGTGTGTGTGTCATTGTGTGTGTGTGTGTGTGTGTGTGTGTGTTTCAAATTGACCGTCACTGTTACCTTTTTCTTTTTACCATAAAAGAAAATAATGCACAGCTGACGAAGCGAACAGCGAGCAACAGCCGGTTGTTTGTCATAGCAGAGGGAGGAGGGGATGCGGGGAGTGAGGGGGGGGGGGTGGGGGGGCTGTGTGTGTGTGTGTGTGTGTGCATGGGAGG
Organism: Babylonia areolata; assembly: GCF_041734735.1. NCBI lineage: Eukaryota > Metazoa > Mollusca > Gastropoda > Neogastropoda > Buccinidae > Babylonia > Babylonia areolata. The sequence continues at coordinate 39,814,670 of NC_134883.1, forward strand.
GGGAAGTAGAGAGGGAGGGTGACAGTGACAATGACAGTCCTCGAATGGCGGTGGTGTGATGTGACAGTTCGGGCAAAACGAGCTTCCAAAGTGAAGAGTGGCCTGCCCTTGGCAGCGCTCCCAAAACCCCCCTCTCTCTCTCTCTGTCTCCCAACTCCGTCTCTGTTTTTTTTTTTTTTCTTTCTTTTTCTTTCTATTGTCGTTGTCGTCTTCCTTCCTCCCTCTCTCCTTCCCCGAAGATTTTCTTCTTCTTGTTCGTCTGCTTTCTACTTTGTTGAGTATTTTTTCTGATTTCTTTAATTATTGTTATTAATATTTTGTTGCTGTGAGGGCATTGTGAAAAGAAGGTTGTAGCTTGTTCTTTTACCCTCAGTAGAACGTTCGAGATCTCTCTGTCTCTCTCTGTCTCTGTCTCTCTCTCCATGTCTCTCCCTCTCTCTCTTTCTTCCTCTCCTCTCTCTCTCCCTCTCTCCCCTCTCTCTTCCCCTCCCTCTCTCTCTCCTTCTCTCTCCCCCCCTCTCTCTCCCCCTCACCCCCTCCCTCCCTCTCTCTCTCCCTCCCTTTCTCACTTTCTCTCTCTCTCTCTAATGGCGCTTCGCCAGTACTAGCCTCCAGATGTATATTATAAAACGAAGGACGAGGTGGTCACACGTGTTTCAATGTGCTGTCTGCATGCGTGTGTGGTATTGTCCTTTCTCTCCGCATATATAAGGGGTGTGTGTGTGTGTGTGTGTGTGTGTGTGTGTGTGTGTGTGTGTGTGTGTGTGTGTGTGTGTGTGTGTGTGTGTGTGTGTGTGAATCGAATAGAATTAATAAGAGCACGAAAGCCAGCGTGTGTGTGTGTGTGTGTGTGTGTGTGTGTGTGTGTGTAAACTGTGTTGCACAAGCATCCCAAAGTACATAATATGTCTGCCACCTCCACACTCCTTCTCTCCCTCCTTCTCCCCTCCTCCCCCCCCCCCCTCTCTCCCTCTAAGTTTTAAGTTGGGGACAAAGGTGGGAGTGGGAGCGGTTGACCGTGTGCACATGGGCGTTGATGTGGCCGTTGTCCTTCCTCCCTGCCCCCAACTCCACTGCCCCCTCCACACACACACACTAGAGCGCGCGCACACACACACACGCACACACACTATATATATATATATATATATATATATATATATATATATATAAATAAATATATATATATATATACCCTCTCTCTCTCTCCCCTCACTCCCAACACCCCCATGCACACAGGTCCCCTTGCCTGTCAGCCTGCTATGCATAGCAGTGTCTCATCTCCTCCTGTAGTGGCATTATTGTCATGTGGACAGTCCCTGTACTGTCACGGGACAGAGAGAGAGGGGTGGGGGTGTGGGGGGGGTTAACGATCCGGAAATAGTCCACAACTTGTCGACTGACTGATTGGCTGGCTGTTTATGTCCTGCACTTGACCTGCTGGTGAAACCGTGCGGCAGTGTGGAGTGTTTTTCTCGTACTCTTCCTGTTCTAATCTCTCTCCCCTCTCTCTCTCTCTTTCTCTGTCATCTCTGTTCTGTCTGTTACTCTCCTCGGGCTCTGTCCTCTCTCTCCTGTCTGTTACTCTCCTCTCTCTCCTGTCTGTCCTGTCCCCTTCGTCTGTGGGCTGTCCTCCTCTCTCTGTCATCTCTGTCCTGTCCACTCCTCTCTCTCCTGTCTGTCCTGTCCCCTTCGTCTGTGTGCTGTCCTCCTCTCTCTGTCATCTCTGTCCTGTCCACTCCTCTCTCTCCTGTCTGTCCTGTCCCCTTCGTCTGTGTGCTGTCCTCCTCTCTCTGTCATCTCTGTCCTGTCCACTCCTCTCTGTCATCTCTCTTCTGTCCACTCATCTCTGTCATCTCTGTCCTGTCCACTCCTCTCTGTCATCTCTGTCCTGTCCACTCCTCTCTGTCATCTCTGTCCTGTCCACTCTTCTCTGTCCTGTCCACTCATCTCTGTCCTGTCCACTCATCTCTGTCATCTCTGTCCTGTCCACTCATCTCTGTCATCTCTGTCCTGTCCACTCATCTCTGTCCTGTCCACTCATCTCTGTCCTGTCCACTCCTCTCTGTCATCTCTGTCCTGTCCACTCCTCTCCTGTCCACTCTGTCATCTCTGTTCTGTCCACTCCTCTCTGCCATCTCTGTCCTGTCCACTCTTCTCTGTCCTCTCTGTCCTGTCCACTCATCTCTGTCCTGTCCACTCATCTCTGCCATCTCTGTCCTGTCCACTCTTCTCTGTCCTGTCTGTCCTGTCCACTCTTCTCTGTCCTCTCTGTCCTGTCCACTCTTCTCCTGTCCACTCTTCTCCTGTCCACTCCTCTCTGTCCTGTCCACTCTTCTCCTGTCCACTCTTCTCCTGTCCACTCCTCTCTGCCATCTCTGTCCTGTCCACTCCTCTCTGTCATCTCTGTCCTGTCCACTCTTCTCTGTCCTGTCCACTCTTCTCTGTCATCTCTGTCCTGTCCACTCCTCTCTGTCCTGTCCACTCCTCTCTGTCCTGTCCACTCCTCTCTGTCCTGTCTGTCCTGTCCACTCCTCTCTGTCCTGTCCACTCCTCTCTGTCATCTCTGTCCTGTCCACTCCTCTCTGTCATCTCTGTCCTGTCCACTCCTCTCTGTCCTGTCCACTCCTCTCTGTCCTGTCCACTCTCTCCTGTCCACTCCTCTCTGTCCTGTCCACTCTTCTCCTGTCCACTCCTCTCTGTCCTGTCTGTCCTGTCCACTCCTCTCTGTCCTGTCCACTCCTCTCTGTCCTGTCTGCTCCCCTGTCTCCTCTGTTCCCTCCACTCCTGTCTGTTCTCTGTCCTGTCTACTCCTCTTTGTCCCCTCTGTCCCACCCTTTCTGTCCCCTCCCCTCTGTCCTCTCTGCTCCAGTTCCTCATCACTATCTGCTTCGCCATCCCTCTGTCTGATCTCAAGACCTCGGCCAGCACTGAACAGCTTGACCCAGGGAAGAGAGCGCACTGCCTGCACAATCAATGGGTCGTCAAAGTCCACTGTATCGCGGGGCCCTCCCTACCTCTCTTTCATCTTCGATTGGTCAGCGTCGATGTCCGTCAGTTGCCTTCAGCTTCATTCCTTTCCCGCATCTCTCTGCCTCACTCAGTACACACACGCACACACACACGCACACTCGCGCGCGCGCACACACATACATCTCTCTCTCTCTCTCTCTCTCTCTCACACACACACACACACACACACACACACACACACACACACACACACATATACGTACACACGCGCGCGCACATTCTCTCTCTCTCTCTCTCTCACACACACACACACACACACACACACACACACACACACACACACACACACACACACACACACAGAGTTTTGTTGGTAGGTGTAGGTATGCCGGCATTCTCTTGCCCCATCTCTGTCTCTGTCTCTCTAGTTCTGTCTCCCTCCCTCTCTCTCTCCCCCCTCTCTCTCTCTGTCTCTGTCTCTCTCTCTGTCTCTCTCTCTCTCTCTCTCTCTCTCGTCAGCACCCAGGTCTCCATTGTTGTGACAGCATCCTCATTCCACTGTCACTGTGTTTTTTGTTGTTGTTTGTGTGTGTGTTTTTGTGAATTGAGTGTGTGCGTATTTCTGAGTGTGTGCGTGCGCGCGCGTGTTTGTGTTTGTGTTGTTTTGAAAGAGACAGTTAATATTTTCACACGGGGTAAAGAAAACTGCATATGATAAGGATTATATTTGCCCTTCTGTGTTGCTATACGCAGATAATACTCACACAGCCAAAGTCCACGTTTAGTGTGGAGAGAGATCTGCATGCCTCACAAAGCAATATAGACTGTCTGAGGCTGTATACATATATATATATTTATCTGTATCTGCCCCCGGCTTGTCTGCTGGGACCAGCCAGTGGGCCGAGAATAGATCTCTATCAGCGACACTTCGGCCATGAATAAGATACCAGGGGAGGAGTTGTTTCAAGTGTGACATCTGTTACACCCCCCCGTCCGTTGGATGCTCGTGTTTTGTTGACTCCGTGTGTGTGTGTGTGTGTGTGAGAGAGAGAGAGAGAGAGAGAGAGAGAGACTGACACTGACACTTAAATTGATACTGACACGGACACCAGTAGTTGTTGTTTTTTTAATATGCCATAGCCCCTTTCAGTGGGGGTTCACATTAATTTTGATAGATATAATTGAGAGAGAGAGAGAGGGAGTGGGGGGCCGGGAGGGGGGGTTTCAGCTTGGAAATGGGAGAGTAGAGGGGAGGGGAGAGGGTGTTGACTGCATAATGCAAAGAAATGCCAAGTCTTGAACCGTATTTTATTTTATTTTATTTTGTTTAACGAAACACAGAAACAGACAAGATTCAACTCTAATTGTCCATAAAAAAAACATGAAACGGTGTCTTTCAGCTGGACGTATAACATGAAGCATTTACACGCATGTATGTAAAAATGCATATATGCATGATATGAAATACCAGATTGAACTCACTCGGGTACATTTCATTTCATTATTCCCCTTCCATCACCCAACAAACAGTTAGCCCTCTGCTCGCTCCCTCCCCCCATCAACCATCCACCCCCCAGCCCTGCCCCCCCTTGCCTCCCCCCTCCCCCGCCCTTGCCCCCTCTTACAGTATGCTCATCTTACCCAATATATTCAAAGTGCATATTATGTAATAATACCTTGGACGAAAAAAAAGATAAATGTATTCAGTCATCATTAAAAAGAAGCAATGTGTTGTCACACTTATAAAGCACAGAACACTCACAAGCAACAAAAAATACTTCGTGTACATAAATCCACTTATCACAAGCTTGAAATATATATAAAATAAATACCGAAATCACAGCTAAGTATGATTACAATAAATTATGTACAGGTAAAAAATAACAGTCGTAGTATAATGAAAGACCGACAGAGAGGCAAAGACACTGTTTCACTCCAGTTGAGCGACAGAAAACAGCTTGCTAAGACCGACCGTGGTGTTGACTGGTTGACAGTGACCTATTGCATACTAAGCATGATTACAGTAAATTCTCTACAGATTAAAAACAACATTAAAATGACAGACAGACAGGGACAGACAGACTGTTTCTCTCTCCAGCTGATCGACGAGAAACAGCTTGCAAAACCGATCGTGGGGTCGACTGGTTGACAGCGACCATCTCTACTTCGTCCCACGATCCAACCGGAACCTTTTTTTTTTTTGCCCAAGTGCAGATTTATGCGTCGAATGCTTGAGAATGCTGCTTGCAGTTGTGTTGCAAGAAATGCCAAGTCTTGCAAAGCAGCAGTTCAGTGTTTTGAAGTTCTGTTGGGTGGCATTCTTGTCTGACCACGAGTGTGAGTAAATGTTTGTTGCGTATTTCATTATTGTTGCGTATTTCATTAATGAAACCTTTGCCTTTGTGTGTTTTTTGGGGGGTTGTTTTTCCCCCCTTCTTTTCTTTGGACTATTTATGTAATCTAACCTCCCTTCAGTCTTGTCATGTGTGGTGTCTATTGTCACAGCTACTGCTGCTTTTCCTGCTGCTGCTAAACTACTTCTACTTGTACTATTACTACTATTGCTGCCACTGCTGCAGCTTAAAAACCAAAGAGATTCTAGCGTCTTGAAAGGTTCTCCGTTGATTAAAACTACTACTACTACTACTACACTACACCTACTACCGCTACTACTACTGGTGATGGTGGTGCTGCTGTATTTGCTACTGTATCTTTTATTTCGTGGTTCGGAAATATCGCAAATGCATTTATTTCTATACTCTGAAGTTCGAACACAAGCAAAAAAGGAAGTGAGGAAACAAAATAATCCGAACATTTCCCCCCCCCCTCCCCCAACGTATTATTTATTAATGCATGCCCACGCCAGCGTGTCACGATATTGCACCGAACAAACCCAGTTGTTGTTCACACACAGCTGACAGGTAGATGGCTCCCCCTCCCACCCTCGAGGACATAGGGGCCATGCAGGTAAAGGTTGGGTCATATCAGTGCGATACACACCACGTCAATCCAACAACTTTCTTCCTTTTGATCTCTTTCGCAGTTCGCACTGCACACACCTGGCCCTCTGACATGTATGGTAGTGGATAGCTGTGCCTTAGGCTTTTTTTTTTCCTGGAGGGGGTGGGGGGATGGAGACGAAGGGAAAGGACGCAGTTTTCTTGAAACAGGGCGCACACGCGCACGCACGCACACACGCACGCACGCACACACACACACACACACACACACACACACACACACACACACACACACAGAGGGCGTTGTATGTCAGAACATGTAACAAGTCCGTGTCTCA
>NC_134883.1:39825940-39830940 GCF_041734735.1 Babylonia areolata
TTCTTCTTCGTCTTCTTCTTCCCCTCCTCCTCTTTCTTCTTCGTCTTCTTCTTCCCCTCCTCCTCTTTCTTGTTCCTCTTCTCCCCTCCTCCTCTTTCTTCTTCTTCCTCCCCTTTCTCCTCCTCCTCTTTCTTCTTCTTCTTCGTCTTCTCCTCCTCCTCTTTCGTCTTCTTTATCTTCTTCTACTTCCGCTCCTCCTCCTCTTTCTTCTTCTTCTTCTTCGTCTTCTCCTCCTCTTTCTTCTTCTTCTTCTTCTACTTCTACTCCCGCTCCTCCTCCTCCTCCTCCTCCTCTTTCTTCTTCTTCTTCTTCCCCTCCTCCTCCTCCTCCTCCTCCTCTTTCTTCTTCTTCTTCTTCTTCTTCCCCTCCTCCTCCTCTCCTTCTTCTTCTTTTTCTATCCCCCCCCTTCTCCCTCCTCCTCCTCCTTCATTCAGCACGATTATCATCCCACTAGCGATCTTTAGAAATACAGATTCGTAGTTTATCACTCAGACACATATGCGCACACGCACAGTCTCAGCCACTAGCCGCGCGCGCGCGCGCGCACACACACGCACGTAGCGAGAGAAAGTTCCATACGTGTGACAAATGGTTTAATCATTAACTTTTGATCTCCTGGCTGTCTGTCTCTGTCTGGAGCAGTCAGTCACGTAACTTTGCACAGGCACAATTTGTCTTTTTGTTCTGTCAGTCATGGACCGTCTGGGTGTTTGGTTTTCTTTGCCCCTTTCTTTCTTTCTCACGTAATTATCTGCCTCCCACTCCGAGCATCGTCATCATCATCATCATCATTTCTTCTTCTTCTTCTTTTTCTCCCCCCATTCCCTTATCCCTTTTCTTCTTATTCTTGTGTAAAGTGAGTGACTATGACTTTGAATAAACAACACCGAGAATGATGATAGATGATTATGGGGAAGTGTGTGGGTTTGGAGGGGGGGGGGGGGGGGGTCCTCCGCAGGAATAGCTGGGAGGAGGAAAGAGACGGGAAATGTGGGGTGGGGGTGAGGGACAGTAAGGAGGAGGTTTTTATTTGCACGTAACATCCGTCTCTATCATTGTATGAGTCATGGACATTATCTGTCGTGACGTCAGTTCCAGGGCTCATGCTATGTTGTACGTCAAGGCATCTTATCACGGTGTGGAGAGCTCTTCTCTGTCTCGTCCCTCTCTCTCTTTCTGTCTGTCTGTCTGTCTCTCTGCCTGTATGTCTGTCTCTCTCTCTGCCTGCCTGTCTCTCTCTCTCTCTGCCTGAATGTCTATCCGTCTTTGCCTGTCTGTCTGTCTCTGTCTCTCTCACTTTCTTGCTCTCACTCTCTCTCTCACTTCTGTCTGTCCGTCTCCCTCTCTTTTTCTGTCTCTGTCCCCCCCCCCTCTCTCTCTTTCTCTTTCTCGCTGTCTCTCTCACATCTGTCTGTCCGTCTCCCTCTCTTTCTATGTTTCAGTCTCTGTCTGTCTGTCTGTTTGTCTGTCTGTCTCTCCCTCTCTCTCTTCATTCAGCCATGCGCCCGAACAGTGCTCTGGCCTTTGTTTCAATAAAACAGTTTGCGTGTTTAGTTCCTACATGTTAATGCATAAACTGCATGCACAGTTAACTAGCTTCTGCAGCATTTCCGGCTGTGTCAACACATGACAATTCCGGGGTAGGGGGGAGGGGGAGGCAGGGGGGGGGGGGTAGAAACCAGCCTGTTTATTTCGGTATATTTTCTGGGTTTTCCCCCCATCAGTATCATGGTAGGAAAGCCTGCTGAAGCTGCAAACTCCTTATGGTTGAATGGGACAGACGGGCGCAGTAGCCGAGTGGTTAAAGCGTTGGACTTTCAATCCGAGGGTCCCGGGTTCGAACCTCGGTAACGGCGCCTGGTGGGGTAGTAAAGGGTGGAGATTTCTCCGACCTCTCATGTCAATGAATGTGCAGACCTGTTAGTGGCTGAAACCCCCTTCGTGTGTGTATATGGCAAGACGATGATCAAATACGCACGTTAAAGATCCTGTAATCCATGTAAGCGTTCAGTGGGTTATGGAAACAATAACATAACCAGCATGCACAACCCCGAAAACGGAGTATGGCTGCCTACATGGTGGGGTTAAAAACTGTCATACACGTAAAAGCTTACCCGTTTACATACGAGTGAACGTGGGAGTTGCAGACCACGAAGAAGAAGAAGAAGAAGAATGGGTCCAGGGAGTGTGGGGTTAACGTGTGTTGTTCCAGTGTTCTAGGAATTGTACACGAGCATTCCGCGAACTGTGACAGTGCAACAATGTTCGTCTGTATAATTCATGTTAAAAAACAACCAAAAAAACAAACAAACAACAACAAAAAAAAACAAAAAAACCCAAACCAGATCCCAGGATGTGCTCTAATGAAAGGAACAACAAAAAGACATTTAAAAAAAATTAACCGATAGAAATGGCTTCAGGTGCTGTTTGAACTCATACCTTTCTCTGAATGGTCGATACACGCGTAAATGGGACAAAGAAGACTGTGTGTGTGTGTGTGTGTGTGTGTGTGTGCCCACGCGCACTATTGCATTCATGAGTGCGTGCACGTGTGCAGCATATATGTGAAAGTTCTTGTTAGCGGTGGGAGTTGGGGTGGTTTTTTGGGTGGGGTATTTATGGTTAAAATCTCTGTTGCAGTTTAAACTTTGTATATTCAAATACACTTTGGTGTCGTGTCTATAAATATATTTTTTCTGACCTGAATGTTTTCCTTTGACACGAGGATTGGTATGGTAACATTATCAAGAAGGGGTGTGCGGTTTGTTCAGTCATTTCGCTTTGTTATCGTTTGACGAGCATTTGAATGAACTCCAAAGAAAATGTCCTGTTTTATAACTGTGCTTGAAGCAGACAGTACAGTGAAGTCTTTTTGGCTCATGTTTTATAACTGTGCGTGAACTGAAGCAGACAATACAGTGAAGCCTTTTTGAGTTTGAATTGGACGTTGAGCTCCGATTGAAATGGCAGTGGGACTTGTTTCTCGTCAAGGTGCCCCCTTCTGACAGTTGTCGCCGTTTCACAACACAAACCCCTGAGCAGCTCACGCTTTCTTCCATGCGCCATCTTGCTCGCCCTCTCTATCTCTGAATGACCACAGGGCTTTTGACCTACTGTGTGTGAATGAGCGTATGTGTGATAGTCAGTCGTGTTTGACTGTGACTATTTCGTGTTCGACTATGACCATCAGAACGGCAGAGGAGGTAACTGCTGTCTCGAATATCTGGGCTGGAATTTGATTATAGTGGAGAGTGTCTTGCCCAGCTTATACCCCACTCTCTCGGACAAGAGGGTTTCAGGATATTCGGCGTTGAGATCGTTCCCAAAGGCCAACTAGCCCCCATGGTTGCAGCACTTAGAGCCATTGTAACTTTACCTCTTAGTTTGAGCGTCATAGTTCACAAAAGACTAAGTTGTAAAACGATTTCGCGTTGCAATGGAGAAACCATTGATAATACAGCTCTCACTTTGCTGTTTGCCCAACTGTAGACTTACGTCAATCCTGATGATTATCAGCTGAGTGTTGGGCCGTGTAGTGGTGGGATAGCAGCGTGAGTATAGTTTCCTGTTGATCTCTGTCTCGGCTTGCCTTCGTTACGTCCTGTGACTGATGCTGTGGCTGTGTGTTGCCATGAACATTATACTTAGGGCTCTTCTCTTCCTGTTGGTGCTATTAGCGGTCCTCCATTCTGAACAGCCATATATTTCGCCTGGGTTTCGCGGTTTTCCAAACGGTCGTTGTTCAAGCGTGTTTGGCATTCGCGTGTCAGATTATTTTGCCCCGGAGGGGAAGCTTTTGAAAGGGTGGGGCTTGTATGGTTGGGTGGGGGTGGGTGGGGTGGGGTGGCTTTGATTGGAATATATGGGTTGACGTTGAATTGTTGTTGAAGCAATCAGTGGTGGTTGTGGTGTGGGAGAGGAGGGGGTCGGGAGGGGGGGGGGCAGATGGTTTGGGGGGGGGGGACGTGGTTAACATTGTTATTACTTTCCCACCCTATCCTACCTCCTTCACGATGGTTTGTGGCGACAGTAAAGAGTTTAGGGGCGGACTTCACGAAATAATGAAAGATATCCGCATTTCCTGTTTCATTTATGTGGGTCTGTCTGTCTGTCTTTCTCTTTCTCTTTGTCTGTCTGAATGAAGTATAGTAAAGCTGAATATGATTTTGGTATCAAACATGTAACATTTCTAACATGACCTTGATGACGTCTGCTGTCTTAATGAATTTTGAAATTTAAAGCAAAAGGTATTATCGACTTTTCAGGACAACATTCTGCAAAACTTATCATCTAGCCCATGTCGTAGAAAGCGTTGGTGAATCATCTCTTGTCGTAAATTTGAGATACTGCATGTACATTTTGTTAATGTCTTTTCCTCCTTGACGTTAAAGCGAAATGAAACGTAGTTGGGGGTTCTTTCAAAGATATCACGTGTCTCTGCAGGTCCACAAGCGCTGCTTAGCAGCACGTAGATACACACGCCCAGCCAGGGGAAAATAAATAACAAGGTGGCGATTTATGTGCAAAGAAAAAGCTTTGAACCTGGTCTGGATTGCATGAGCAATCATAGCAGCACTAAGTTTGCTTAGCGTGAAGAATGTTCCTAAGTTCGTAGAGTTAGGGTGGGGTTAGGGACGCTCTTAATACTGACACAAACTAGCCTTGAACCTGGTGGGCTGGATTGCATGAGCAACCATAGCAGCTCTAAGTTTGCACAATATGAAGATTGTTCCATAGTTTGTGGAATTAGCGTGGAGTTAGGAACGTTCTTAATACCAATACAAACTTTGCGCTGCCAAGATCGCGTATGCAGCCCAGCCCCTGGGCCTATGAACTGAATGCGTTACCTAACGTCATGAGATTTGTGCATGTCGGCTGCTCTGGGGTCGGGGATAAGGCGGACACCACCAGCAGCCAGTGGCGACGACAAACATGCGCTGAGACTTGAGAATGTCGCTCTCTCTCTAACCTTGGTCGTTGCCTAACGTTGTTCAGTGTGT
>NC_134883.1:39835940-39838440 GCF_041734735.1 Babylonia areolata
GTAGTTGGGGGATTACCGTGTCGACGATTTGTACTGCTGGACTTGGCCTGGTTCTTTCTTCTCTTGTCTCGTGTGTCTAGTTTCATTCTCTCTGCTTGTCAGTCTGTCTGTCTTTCTGTCTCTCTCTGTCCCTCTCCCCCCCCCCCTCTCTCTCCATCTCTATCTCCCCTCTCTCTGTCGGTTACTCTCTCTCTGTGCTGGTTACTCTCTCTCTCTTCCGAAAAGTATGGAGACGGTTCAGAGTCCTGTGTGTGTGTGTGTGTGTGTGTGTGTGTGTGTCCCCTCTCTCTCCCCCCCTGTGTCTCTCTCTCTCGGTCTCTCCCGCTGCCTGTCTGTCTCTGTCCCTCTCTTTCCCCCCTCTCTCTGTCTTTATCTCCTGTCTCTCCCCCCTCTCTTCCCTCTTTCTTTCACACACACACACATTCTCTCCCCCCCCCCCTCTCTCTCTCTCTCCGGAAAAGTGTGGAGAGTTCTCCCTCTCTCTCTCTCTCTCTCTCTCTCTCTCTCTCTCTCTCAGTCACTCATGTTTATTTATCTGCCATTATCAGCACGTATCAACCACGGGCACGCGTACAGCAGATGTTCTCGTTCAGGACTCCCTCTCCCCCTCTCTCCCTCTCCCCCTCTCCCTCTACTACAACTCTCTCCCTGTAGTATATAACTCTGTCTCTTGTCTCCATCCCTCTAACCCCCCCCTCCCCCTCCCTACTTGCCCTCTCTACCCTTCTACTCTCTCTCACCTCACCACCTCCTCTAACTGGGCACGCACGTGGCGACATTAACTGCACGAAGCGGTGCCATTGTTTTGGAGGGGGTGTCAGAGGTCATCCCGAGAGGTTTCCGTCGTAAAGGTCAATTCTTTTACCGGCTGCTGAACTGCTGCTGCTGCTGTTGCTGTTTGCTGTTGAACGCATCCTTTTTGATGACGTGGGAGATGAGGGGTGAGGGGGAGATGCCGGGTGAGAAGAGGGGGTGGCTGGAGGAAAGGGAGGGGTAGGGAGGGGATGCATGTATGTACACGTGCGGGGCGGGGGGGGGGGGGGGGGGGAGGGGGGGGGGATGGGTAGGGAGGGTGGGTTGAAGGGCGAGGGGGCGGGGGGGAGGTACTGTTTGTATCAGTGTCGTTTTTTTGTCTTGTTAGTATTGCTATTGTCCCTGTTTGTTTGTTTGTTGTTGTTGTTGTTTTCTACTTGATTTTTTCTTTCTGTGCCTGGCTCTCTGGCCCCCTCCACCCCATACCCCGGGCTCTCTCTCTCTCTCCCTCCCTCCCTCCCCCTTGCAGTCTCTGGAACACGCAAGCAAGCACCACCACCCCTCCACATACACACATGGACACGCAGACAGGCACGCAAACGCGCAAAGAAATGACCAAACACACACAAACGCGCTCGCACACACACACACACACACACACACACACACACACACCACTCTCTCTCTCTCTCTCTCTCTCTCTCTCTCACTCACACACACACACACACACACACACACACCCCCTCCAAGCAACTCCCAATACAAGTAAAACCCGCAGTCTGCTTGGGTCTGGGTACTGCTCCTAGACATGCACAACACCGACCACAGGTACAAACTGTTATTTACACACCCACCCACCCATCCACCCACCAACTACCTCCACCCGACCTCACGCCCCTCCACACACCCCTACACGTGGTACTGGAAGGTGTGTGGCGAGGCCACTTCCACGTAGATTCCCCCCCCCCCCCCCCCCCGAGTGCGGGGGAGGGATGGTGGGGTTGGGGGATGTCGATACAGGTCTATACCAAACATTATAAGAACATCCAGGTGGCTGTGGTTAGAGGTCCTGTCTCGTCCTTTGCTATTTATTTATGTATTTTGTTTTGTCGATTTTCCTTTCATCACTGTCTGGTGGGGTCCTTTATTATGCATTTATTTATTTGTTTATTTATTTATTTATTTATTTATTCTCAGCCGAGTTTTCATTTTCACTTTTGTCTTTAATAGTAAGTTTGTTATGTGGTTAGTTTGTTTATTTGTTTGCTTGTTTGTTAGTTAAAAGGCAAAATTGCACTGGCTCTTAGTGCTGCAGCCTTGGGGGCTAGTTGGCTTTTGGGAACCATCCCAGCGCCAACTGTCCTAAAACCCTCTTGGCCGAGAGAGTGGGGCTGTAACCTGGGCAAGACACTCTCCACTGAAATCAAATTCTAGCCCAGATAGTCGGGACAGCAGTTACCTCCTCTGCTGTTCTGATGGTCATTGTCGGACACGACTGACTATCATACATAGTTAGTTTTGTCATTCGTTCATGTATGTATGTGTTTTCTCCACCAGGATTACCTTTTATCTTCGGTGTCTCTTCAGCCAGTGTGGTCCAAAGAAGAAGAAAAAAAAAGGGTGTTCGAGGTATCTCTCCAACCCTGCATCAGTTCACCCAAACAGAGAGAGTGTGTATGTGTGAGAATGTGTTTGAGTGGGAGAGGGAGGAGGAGAAAGAGGCGAGGGGGGAGGGGGTAGTGTGGGC
>NC_134883.1:39845940-39863440 GCF_041734735.1 Babylonia areolata
GGATGATACTGAGGCACTGGTTCACTTTTGTTTCTTCATCTGATCTTCACCCTTTAGAGAGAGAGACAGCGTGGAGAGAGAGAGAGACAGAGAATGGCAATGTATTTATTGTCGAGGATGATAGAGAAGCACTGGTGTGCATATTTTTTTCTCATCAAGTCATCACCTTTTTGAGAGAGAACGGACGAACGAACACTTTTTTTTGTTTTGTTCATTCATTATAGGCCATATACATAGCCCATCCTGATAGTCAGAGAGAGAGATCTAATCCTCACCTTTCACACACAGAGAGAAAGAGAGAGAGAGGCAATGTATTTCTTTGTCAAAGACGACAGAGAAGCACTGGTGTGCTTCTTATTTCTCACCAAGTCCTCACCCTTTAGAGAGAGAGGGGGGTGGGAGGGGGATGGGGAGTGTCGGGGGGGGGGAACCAATGTCGGAACCACTTGCAAGATGGGATGCTCATGATGACTTCCGGGGTCTACTTCCGGGGCAACACGGCACGACACTGTGCTTCCGGAGACAGGAAGTAGGAAGTCCAGAGAGAGAGAGAGGGGAGGGGAAGGAGGAAAGTTGACATTGGCCATGTTAAGACAGCGTTGTTGTTGTTTTTATTGAGACCGTGTGTCTCGCCTGGCTCACGGCCACTCTCTCTCTCTCTCTCTCTCTCTCTATATATATATATATATATATCTTTCTCTCTCTCTATATATATATATATATATATATCTTTCTCACACACACACACACACACACACACACACACACACACACACACGCCCGGCGCAGGAGCAGCTAATCCAAGGGGAGATAAGGGATGAGAGAGGGGGGGAGGGGGAGTTCCCTGCTACGGAGTGGGGTGGGTGAGGAGGGGAAGGATGGCTTCCCTGACGGGTTGTTGACACGGCAGCTGAATGAACAACGTGTCTAAGGGGGCTCCTCTTGTCTAGAGCTGCTCGTCGCCTTCTTTGACACCAAGAAACCCATGTCTGATTGGATCCTTTCTATTTCATTTGGTTTGGTTTGGTTTCATTTTATTTTCATTGTACATCAGTGGCACGTAGGACGTGGAGGATCGTATTTTAAGAACCCCCCCACCCCCCACACACACCTACCCCCACACACACCCGGCCCCTCCCTTTTTTTTTCTTTTGTTGTTGTTGTTGTGCTTCAACATGTGGTCTTGTTTATCCCCCCACCCCTCCTCCCAAATATCTTGAACATTCTTCGTCGTCGTTCTTCAGCCTGTGAGACAGGTGCAGCACAAGGAAAGGATCCGGGATGGAGGATTGCCTGGCAACTAGATTAACAGGGGCCGGGCGGAACAAACCAGGGCTGCCTTCCTGTTTGAAAATAATTCGATAGGTTTTTACATTGTTAGTCAGTTCTTTGTCTATGTAAGAACACAGTGGAAGCAACGATGTTTTCCCAGGGCACAAAGACCTTCGACGCCAACAGAGCAGCCGCCAATCCAGGAGAAGAGGAACCGGAGAAAACGGGGCCCATCCTTGCAGGACTCTCCATTCCGTGCAGCGTCTGTGGACGACCTTTTGCCTCAAGAACTGGTCTTCATTCGCACATGAGGGCCCACATCAACAAAAATGACCTGCCTGCCTACTCCAGTATCCGTCGGACACGATGGGAGAATCCAGCAGCATGTCTGTAAAGAATACAGACTGGTTTTATTTCAAATTTAGAGTGCGACTCATTCTTTTTTGGGAGGTGAGGGGGTGGGAGGGGGCGCTTTCTTGTTTGAATCCCCGGACATCCAACTTCAGGGATGCTGTTGTTGTTTTTCTGTGTCAGTGAGTGATGGCCTGGAGTTAACGCGTCCGCATAGGAAGCGAGAGAATCTGAGCGCGCTGGTTCGAATCACGGCTCAGCCGCCGATATTTTCTCCCCCTCCACTAAACCTTGAGTGGTGGTCTAGACGCTAGTCATTCGGATGAGACGATAAACCGAGGTCCCGTGTGCTAGCATGCACTTAGCGCACACAAAAGAACCCACGGCAACAAAAGGGTTGTTCTTGGCAAAATTCTGTAGAAAAATCCACTTCGATAGGAATTGATAAGTGCACGCAGGAAAAAATACACACACACACTATAAAAAATGGGTGGCGCTGTAGTGTAGCGACGCGCTCTTCCTGGGGAGAGCAGCCCGAATTTCACACAGACAGATCTGTTGTGATAAAAAGAAATACAAAATACAGAATGTTTCATCCTGCATTCTTTATCATTGGTGATTTCATCCCCATCCCCACCCCCACCCCTACCCCTCCATCCAGAAGATCTGTGACATTCTTCGTCTTCGTTCTTCACCCCCAGTGAGACAGGTGCACCACGAGGGAGAGATGGAGAGGGTGGGGGGGTGGGGGGGGATGCAGGCACCGCCTGGCAATTTAACCGGGGTGGAACAAGCCTGGGTGGCGGTCCGGTTACCCCGGGGAAATGTAAGTAAGAGGAGCATGGAGAACCCCACGCGGCACCCCACCATCCCCTTCTTGCAGCGGTAGGATGGAACTGCACGTGCATGATTAGTATACCTGAAGGCTTGAAGGGCTTACGTATGTGGTGGTCGTGTTGGAAATTGCGTTAGGATTGTAATGCTATGTTGTGTGGAGGGCCGGGGGAAGAGGGGTGGGTGGGGGGGGGGAGGAATCACGGTCTTGAGTGAAGCGTGGTGTCGCCGTGTCTTGGGTAACTTTTTTTTATGTTGTTGTTTGTTTGTTTGTTTTGGTATGATTATCTGTTTAAAGAATACAGGGTGAGATTTATTTCTAAATTAAGAGTTGGGGCTCTCATTCTTTTCGGGCGTTTTCCTGTAGAATCCCTAACTTTGAACTAACGGATGCTGTTTTCTTTTCTTCTTTTTTTTTCTTTTGTACTTCAACATGCGTGTCCTCCATTGGTGATGCCGGCTCCCACCCGCCCACCTCCCACCCACCCCGTTTCTCCCCTTCCCGATCAGCAACCGTGGCGGAGTGGCTCCCCACCCAGCTCCATCCCCTACCCCCCCACCCCCCCCCCCACCCCCCCACCCCCTCGCTTCCACCCTCGTGTCCAAATATCCGTTTCATTCTTCGTTTTTTCGTTCTTCATCCTGTGGGACAGGTGCATCACGAGAGAGAGAGAGAGGAATGGGTGGAAGGGGTGGGGGAGGGCGTGTAGGATCGCTTGGCAATTTAGCATGGGCGGAACAAGCCGAAGTCGTGGTCAGGTTACCGAGATGTGAGGACACGAGGGAAATGTAAGAACATGGGCTGGGGGTGGGGGTGGGGGGCTGTTGTTGCATGGAGCGATCTGAGCAAGGAAGCTCTCTTCTAAGTTTGCTTAGGCGTTAAGGACAATCCAGACGTGTACTCGTATTCTACAGGCAGTTCTTTCTTTCTCTTAAAAAAAAAAAACAAAAAAAAAAAACGCTTAGCAAACTTTAAAGCGCTGCTCAGAGCGCTCGTGAAACGCCGTAGAGCGGTGGCCCAGCGGTAACGCGACAGTCTGACTAGGAAGTGAGTCGTTGTTCACGGGGTCGAGTCCAATCTTGGATCTTTTTTTCTTCTTCTTCTTTTTCTCTTTTTTTCTCTCTCTAGTATTAGCGTTCCACTTCGAACCAGGTTGGGTCTGGATGCTAGTCTTTCGGGTGAGACAATAGGTAAACCCGAGGTCCTTTAGTTGCAGTATGTACTTTGGCGCACGTAAAAGAACTCACGGCAACAAAAGGATTTGTCCCTAGGACAAAAATTCTGTTAAAATAAATAAATAAATAATAAGATAAAATCAAATCAAATCCGCGTTGACAGTCAGGAAAATACACTTGCAGACAAGCAAAATAAAATAGTTAAAATTAGGGTGGTGGTGGTGGGGGGAGGGGTCTTTTGGTGTTCCGGAGGCTAGGTGGGAGGGGGGGGGGGTTCCTGGCTGTTGTTCTGGAGTTCCAAGGGAGAAGGCCTGAGGAAGAAGCCTAAGGAGAAAGTGTGTGTGTGGAGGGGGACGGGATAGGAGAGGGCGGGGGGTGGGTGGGGGGGGGTAAAACTTCGTTTTGTGGACACGGGCACTATAAATATGTGTGTGTGTACAAACAAGACAGACATGAACAGAAATAAAGAGAAGTAACTCTCCCCCCCTCCCCACCATCCCACCATTTACAAGGTATACAACTTCCATGTCAATGCTGCTTGCTTTGCAAATGGGGGGAGAGAGAGTTACTTCTCTTTGGTATTGTTTTTATCCTCCACTCTCACAGTAGCCTCGTCGTTCTATCATTTCAAGACCGACATGGCTGACACGACGAAAGACTTATTACTGCAACTTTCTCTCTCTCTCTCTCTCTCTCTCTCTCTCTCTCTCTCTCTCTCTCTCTCTCTCTCTCTCTCTTTCCCCGCGGAGTAGGGAGAGGCCAACAAGAATATAAATGACACAGGGGAGACAGTAGTGGAGGGGTTTGGGGGCGGGGGAGGGGGGGGGCGGAGTCAGTAGGAGAGAGAGGAGGTAAATTAGGGAGGTAGAGAGGGGTGGTGGTGGTGGTAGACGGTGGGGGCATGGCACGGGACACGGCCCGGAGCGAAGCAGCACGCGCGCAGCGTGATAGAGTTCTGTAGGTTGGCAAGCAAGATTCGGGCACCCCTTCATACCCCCCCCCCCTCCACCCCCTACCCCACCACACACACGCACACACGCACGCACGCACCTCCAAACTGTTACCAACAAGCAAGCAGCAAGCAAGCATAGCAGTGCAAAAGCAATATGCAGCTGGCAGCACGCGCACAACAAAACGTGAAGTCAGGGGGATTTGTCTCTTTCAGCTTTTCACACACACACACACACACACACACATACTCGCGCCCGCCCCCTCCACCCCCACCTCCCCCCCCACCACCACCAAAAAGAAGCTTCAACCACCCCTATTACTATTATTATCTCCCTCCCCCCCGCCCCCCATCCCACAACCTCTCTTCCCAATGCTTTCTCTTGATCTCCCTTTTCTCTCTCCCTCTCTCCCCACTCTTTCCCCTCAGTCCTCGCCGTGGTGCTGCCTGCTGCTGCTGCTGCTTTCCTCATCCAATCCATCCATCCCTCGTTTACCTGTGGGGGAGGTGAGGGAGGGAGGGGGGGAGGGTAGGGGTGCGGAGGGGTTGCTGTCTTGTCTCGTCTTGTGCGTCTCGTCTTGTCTTGTCTGGCTGTTGGATTCCGAATCTTCAGGGGTTACTTACTTACCTGTAGCGCAGGCAGGGAGGGAAGGGAGTGGTGGTGGTGGTGGTGGTGGCTGTCTGACTTGACTTACCTGTGTGCACGTGCACCCAGTGTGTGTGTGTGTGTGTGCCGTGTGAGTGTGTGTGTGTGTGTGTTTGCCCCTGGTGTGGTGGCGGCTGGGTCAGTGTCGGCGGGCGGAGGAGGATAACCAGAAGCCGCAGAAGAAGAACTCCTCACATCAAGCATCAGCCAGCACCCTGAGCGGTAGGCAGGCCCCCCCTTTCCCCCCCTCAAAGAAAAAAAGAGAAAGTGTTGTGTTGTGGACGGCGGGGAGGGTGTCGTGATGTGGTTGTTGGGGTTGTGGTTTGGTGCTGGTGGTGGTGTTTGTGGTGGTGGCCGCGACACATGAAGGTGTAGGAGGAAAAAAAGTAGTGGTGGTTTGTGGTGGTGGTGGTGGTGGTGAGGAGGAGGAGGAGCATGGAGGGGTTCTTGTCGCGATGCTGCAAGTGTGTGTGGTGTGTTATGACCAGCAGGTGAGTCTGGGGTAGGGGGTGGGTGGGGGGTGTGAGGGGACAACGGCATCAAGGTGGAGGGCGGTAGGAATAGTATTAAAAAAATAAATAGATAGAATAAAAAATTTTTTTTTAAACACGCCTGTGGGATGCCTGGTCTATTGTTCGCGCGCGCGTGTGTATGTGTGTACTGTTTGTGTGTGTGTGTGTGTGTGTGTGTGTGTGTAATGGAGAGTTATCTGAGAGATCGTGGTAGTATGTCCATAATTATGTCTGTTTCTCTTACTGCCTCAATCTGTTCCGATGATCATTGTCGCGGACACACGACTGACAGTCATACACTCAAGCGAGTGCGTGATTGTGTTTATGTGTGTGTGTGTGTGTGCGAGAGGGTGTTTTAGTGTGTTTGTGCGTGCGTGTGTGTGTCTGTATATGGTTGTGTGTGTTGGGGGAGGGGGGGGGACAGTTATTACTGTTGGCCCATGTTTCAATATGTGTATGTGAGTGCATGTGTGTGGTGCGCGCGTGGGCGCGAGTGTGTGTGTGTGTAGTACGCACACGCATGCTCGTGAGTTTTTGTGACCTCTCTCTCTCTCTCCCTCCCTCTGTCTCTCAGATTTTGCAGCTAACGTCGGTGTGAATGTAGGATGGGTGAAACGAGAATATGAGCACGAAAACGAGTTTAGCGTATGCGAGTGAATGAGTGTATGTGTGTGTGTGTGTGTGTGTGTGCGTCCGTGTGCGCGTGCGTTTGTGTATCCATTCTGTGTGTGTGTGTGTGTTTGTGAAGGAGGAGGGTGGCTTGCATGTAGCATCCTCCTCTATGCCGGCACGCTGGGTGTTTTTTTTTTTTGTATGCACACACACACATATATATATACAAGGACCAGAGATCGTAGTTTATTGCTCGTAGGGTTGGTTCTTTGCTTAGCTTTTCACCCACTTTCCCATGCACTTTCTCTCTCTCTCTCTCTCTCTCTCTCTCACTTCTTGTGGATTTTTCAGAGGAAAATGATACCGCGGTTACGCGGTGTGTGTGTGTGTGAGTTCTAGGTGCTGTTAGTATGTTGAAAACTCCGAGCTGGAGTCCGGTTTGGTGTGTTGAGAGGAAGGGGAGAGATGAAAGACAGCGAGGGTATGAGGGGGTTGGTAAGAACAAGAAAAGGTGGGGGGAGGGGGAAGGGGGTGAAAAGGGAGAGAAGCGCGATATGCAGTTCATCAGCCTGTCTGTCCGCTTGCGCCCTGAATCACTTTAGGGTCAGGTCGTTGACAGCGTTTGCCTGGTCATTTCACAGCATTTATGCAGTTGACATTTGTCGGTGTTCGTAGCAATAGCCGAATGGTTAAAGCGTTGGACTTTCAATCTGAGGGTCCGGGGTTCGAATCTCGGTGGCGCCTGGTGGGGAAAGGGTGGAGGTTTTTCCGATCTCCCAGGTCAACATACGTGCAGACCTGCCAGTGCCTGAACCCCCTTCGTGTGTATACGCACGCAGAAGATCGAATACGCACTTTAAAGATCCTGTAATCCATGTCAGCGTTCGGTGGGTTATGGAAACAAGAACATACCCAGCATGCACACCCCCGAAAACGGAGTATGGCTGCCTACATGGCGGGGTAAATAAGCAAAACGTAAAATGTTAAATGTTACATGTTTGTCTCAGTGTGTAGGTGTGCGTGCCTGAAATATGATTGAACGACACAGGGAACGAATGATGAGCGCCCAATGGCAGACGTCAGTCGGCTCTACCCAGGTAGGCAGCCTGTTGTGCAAATGACCCCGTGTTTGTAAAGCGCTTAGAGTTTGGTCTCCGACCGAGGATAGGCGCTATATAAGTATCCTTATCAATCAGTGCCGATTAGAACCGGGTTTTCCCCACTGTGACATACTTCATAATAATAAGATGATGATCACGATGACAAAAGTTGTAGTAGTAATGATGATGACGATGAGAGAGAGAGAGAGAGAGGGGAGGGTGTCCGGGGGGAGGGGGGTGGAGGGAGGGAGAGAGAGAGGGGTGTTGGCTTGGAGGTAACGTGGCCGCGTAGGAAGCGAGAGAGAATCTGAGCGCACTGGTTCCAATCACACCGGCAGTCGCCAGTGTTTTCTCCTCCCCGCTCCACTAGACCTTGAGTGGTGGTCTGGACGCTAGTCATTCGGTTGAGACTATAAAGCCGAGGTCCCCGCGTGCAACTTGCATTTAGCGCACGTAAAAGAACCCACGGCAACAAGAGGGTTATCACTGGCAAAGTTCTTTAGAAAAATAGACTTTGATAGGAAAACAAGTAAATAGACAGAGAGACAGGCAGACTGACAGATAGATGGAAAACTGCGGGGAGAGCAATCTCGTGACATAAAAAATCCAATACAACACAATTTCATTTTGCGTGAGAAAGCTTTCTGCACCCCCTGTCTATCATTCTGTCTGTCTCTCTCTCTCTCTCTTACTCTCTCTCACATTCTGTCTCTCGCACTCTGTCTCTCTCATTCTCTCTCTCATTCTCTGTCTCTCCCTTTCACCCTCTCTCTCACTCTCTCTCTCTCTCTGTCTCTCTCTCACTCTCTGTGTGTGTGGCTCTCTGTCTCTCTCTCACTCTCTCTGTGTCTCTCTCTCTCTCTCTCTCTCTCTCTCTCTCACTCTCCCCCTCCTCGACCCGAAATCAACCTTCACCCTTGTCCAGTCAGTACTTCTTTCGGTCTGTCATGGCCAGGGCTTTGGCCTTGGCCTGAAATCTTCATTGTTCACGATTAAAAATCGATCTGTCTGTCGTTCTCACACTCCCCTCCTTCCCCCCCTCTCTCTCTCTCTCGCTCAAACACACACACACACACACACACACACACACACACACGCTCGCGCACGCACGCACGCACGCACGCACACACACGTTCGCACGCACGCATGCACTCAGACAGATGATACGGTGGAGACCACAGAGAAACAGTGGCGAGATTGGACGTGACGTGTTGGGAACTCCCACACATTCAGCCTCCACCTCCACCTCCACCTCCGCCACCCTCCTACTATACCCCCTCCACACCTCCCTCCCCCCCCCCCCCCCCCCCCTTCCGCTCCTCCTCTTCTTCCTCGCATAGTTGATCAACCTTTCGCCGGCAGAGAGAGACAGAGAGAGATGAGTGTGTGTGTGTGTGTGTGTGTGTGTGTGTGTGTGTGTGTGTGTGTGTTTTGTTGTTGTTGTTGTTGTTGTTGTTGTTTTCAATAATCTGGTGAGGTGGCGGGCCCGAACAGTGTGATTGAGTACGAATCGTTTTCTGATCACCGGGAGGGCAAGGCTGATCTAATGGGGGTGTGGGGGAGCTGGGGGGACGGGACGGGGGGTGGAAGAGGGACAAAGGGGGGGGGGGAGGGGGGCGTGTATCGTGTAAGGTCAGGCCCTAGTAACAGTGGGATCATTACACTGACTGGCTGGTCTGACTCCTTAGGTTCTCTCTCGGTTGTTGTCCTGGTTGTTCCCTCCTGAATTGATATATATATAGAGAGAGAGATATATATATAGATAGATAGATAGATATAGATATATATTGGGCCCTCAAGGCCTGTCCAACGCGTTTGGGTTTTTGCGGAGGTCCGGCATCTGGTGGAGCCAGTTGCATTGCTCGGACGCATTGCTCGTAACCCGCTACTGACTGTGTGTAGTATAGAAATGACCACTGGTCCTTAGAAAAACAAGAGATGTGTGGCGGCGTGTATGGATTAGTCTGCATGCTTTAACACCTCCTTGAAGGTGGAACTGTCCTGTTTGTATGTCGGTCTTTTTCTTTCCTTGGCTTAAAAAAAAAAAAAATATATATATATATATATAAATAATTTCCTTTCTTCTTCCTCTTCTTTCTTCCTTTCTTTCTTTCTTTCTTTGTCTGAATTTTCTTTTTCCTTCCGTGTTTAGGAGCTTTCGTTTTGTTTTTTTTTGCACACGCGCTCGCACATATGTGTGCGTATGTTTGTGAGTGTGTGTGTGTGAGAGAGAGAGAGAGAGTATGTGTGTGTGTGTGTGTGTGTGTGTGTGAAGATTGAGGAGGGGGTTGTTGAGAACCGTGAAATTGGGTCCCATGTTGTTGTGTCAGATGGGACTCTGTGTGCGTGTGTGTGTGCGTGTTTGTGTGTGTGTGTGTGTGTGTGCGTGTGTGTGTGCACGCGCGCGCTATACAAAGAAAAAGATAGGTTGAGAGAGAGGGAGGGATGAGACGGGGTGGGGGGGAGGGGAAGTTTGTTGATTTAGCTGTGAAACTGGGTCCCTTGTCGGGGTGTCAGAGGAACTCGAGACCCCCCCCCCCCCCCACCTCCACCCACCCCACACTCCCAAACACACACATACACACGTGTTTTAGATGTGTGTGTGAGTTGGACACGGTCCAGCTAGATGGATGAATGGTCGGATGGATGTTGGTCCTGCCAGCTGTTGGCACCTCCATTTGGCAGCCCGGCCTCTGTGGTCTGTATGTCTGGTCTGATGCGGTACATCCATCTGCCGGCCTCTGTGGTCTGTATGTCTGGTCTGATACGGTACATCCATCTGCCGGCCTCTGTGGTCTGTATGTCTGGTCTGATACGGTACATCCATCTACCGGCCTCTGTGGTCTGTGTGTCTGGTCTGATACGGTACATCCATCTGCCGGCCTCTGTGGTCTGTATGTCTGGTCTGATACGGTACATCCATCTGCCGGCCTCTGTGGTCTGTATGTCTGGTCTGATACGGTACATCCATCTGCCGGTCTCTGTGGTCTGTATGTCTGATCTGATACGGTACATCCATCTGCCGGCCTCTGGTCTGTATGTCTGGTCTGATACGGTACATCCATCTGCCGGCCTCTGTGGTCTGTATGTCTGGTCTGATACGGTACATCCATCTGCCGGCCTCTGTGGTCTGTATGTCTGGTCTGATACGGTGCATCCATCTGCCGGGCTCTGTGGTCTGTATGTCTGGTCTGATACGGTACATCCATCTGCCGGCCTCTGTGGTCTGTATGTCTGGTCTGATACGGTACATCCATCTACCGGGCTCTGTGGTCTGTATGTCTGGTCTGATGCGGTACATCCATCTGCCGGGCTCTGTGGTCTGTATGTCTGGTCTGATGCGGTACATCCATCTGCCGGCCTCTGTGGTCTGTATGTCTGGTCTGATACGGTACATCCATCTGCCGGCCTCTGTGGTCTGTATGTCTGATCTGATACGGTACATCCATCTGCCGGCCTCTGGTCTATGTCTGGTCTGATACGGTACATCCATCTGCCGGCCTCTGTGGTCTGTATGTCTGATCTGGTACGGTACATCCATCTGCCGAGCTCTGGTCTGTATGTCTGGTCTGATACGGTACATCCATCTGCCGGCCTCTGTGGTCTATGTCTGGTCTGATACGGTACATCCATCTACCGTGGTCTGTATGTCTGGTCTGATACGGTACATCCATCTGCCGACCTCTGTGGTCTGTATGTCTGGTCTGATACGGTACATCCATCTGCCGGCCTCTGGTCTGTATGTCTGGTCTGATACGGTACATCCATCTGCCGGCCTCTGTGGTCTGTATGTCTGATCTGATACGGTACATCCATCTGCCGATCTCTGGTCTGTATGTCTGGTCTGATACGGTACATCCATCTACCGTGGTCTGTATGTCTGGTCTGATACGGTACATCCATCTGCCGACCTCTGTGGTCTGTATGTCTGGTCTGATACGGTACATCCATCTGCCGGTCTCTGTGGTCTGTATGTCTGGTCTGATACGGTACATCCATCTGCCGAGCTCTGTGGTCTGTATGTCTGGTCTGATACGGTACATCCATCTGCCCGTTCTGTTCCTCCCTCCCTCCCTCCCTGCCTCGGCCTGTGTCTGCTCTACCTGTGCCTTTTGCAAGGCGCGTGTATGTCTGCAGTGTGTCTCTCGAGTGTGTGTGTGCGTGTGCGTGTGCGTGTGTGTGTGTGTGTTGTTGTTGCTTGTAGACACACGGCGGAGATGAAGCCAGATGGGGGTAATTTCTGTGTATGTGTTGTCACTGTCTGTTTCTGTCTCTGTCTCTGCCTCTTTCTCTGTCTGTCTGTCTGTCTGTCTGTCTGTCTCTCTCTCTCTCTCTCTCTCTCTCTCTCTCTCTCTCTCTATATATATATATATATATATATATATGTGCATAGCTGTGTATATGTGTACATGTACACGAGTTTGGATAAGTATGTGCACAAGTTCACATTATGTAATATGGTTTTTGATCATAACTTGCGTGACCTTACAGGGAATCATTCATCTGATGTGACTATGAATTTGTAACCACCCTCAGTGACATGGGCCAGTGGCCTATTCATTAAACCATTCAGTGTTCTCTCTCTCTCTCTCTCTCTCTCTCTCTCTCTCTCTCTCTCCACCCCACCCATATCTCTCTCCGTATCCGTGTGTGTCCTTCTGTTCATGTGACTCGGGAGATATTGTGTGAATGTTGATAACGTTTGTTGCATGTGTGTTGTTCAGCTGCGCACGTTTTCATTCATCTACCATGCATGTTGACAGGGTTTTTAATCGCTGAATCATGTCGGATCGGGTTCATCACATCCAGAACTGGCGACATCCAAGACTTTCCTTCTTTTTCTTCTTCTTCTTCTTCTTCTTCTTCTTCTTCTATCAAGCAAGAAATAAAGCACCAACGGTAAAATTATTGCCATCTATGACTACAATCAAACAACAGAGTTGTGTGCAGAGTTAGTTAAGCATTGAATTCTGAGTGTACCTCGCCTGACCAGACTGAATCTGATCCGAGTATACAACAAACGTAAAGGAAAGAAGAAGAAGAAAAAAAAATAGCAACGTGCAGCATAAAACCTGGATATGAAAATAGTGTGTGCCAAGACCGTGTCTGTGTGTGTATACCCAATGACAACAAAGAAAGGCATAAAAAGCAGTTAATGTAATAATATAAAATAATACGAAATAATGTAATAATCCTGTCTGCCAAGACCGAGTCTGTATATGTACGCAAGAACGTAAAAAAAAAGTATGTACACTGGATGTAATGATAGTGTCTGCCAAGACCGACTCGGTACTATGTACACAACACCTCGTCTTGCCAAGACTTCTCCACGTGTTCACAGCGGAGTGTTTATGCTTGAGGTCCGCCCTGCAACACTTAGTATCAGTATCAGTAGCTCAAGGAGGCGTCACTGCGTTCGGTCAAATCCATATACGCTACACCACACCTGCCAAGCAGATGCCTGACCAGCAGCGTAACCCAACGCGCTTAGTCAGGCTTTGAGAAAAAAAGTAATACAAAGGTTTTCGTATGATACTAAGATCTACGTATAATTTTGAGTAATACTGAGGTCTACGTGTAATACTGGGTCTACTGTAATACTGAGAAGTCTACATGTAATAATGTGTTGTACTGAGGCATACGTGTACTACTGAAAGGTCTACGCGTAATGCTAAGTAGTACCGAGGTCCACATGTGGTATACTTACAGGTCTACGTGTAATACTGAGAGATCAACGTGCAGTGCTGAGAGGTCTACGTGTAATACTGAGTAGTACTGCTATCTATGTGTAATGCTGAGTTGTACTGAGGCCTACGTTATGATATTGAGAGGTTTACCTGTAATACTGGGTGGTAACTGAGATCTTCTCCTCCTTCGTTCGTGGGCTGCAATTCCCACGTTCACTCGTATGTATACCTGTGGGCTTTTACGTGTATGACCGTTTTTACCCCGCCATTTAGGCAGCCATACTCCGTTTTCGGGGGTGCTGAGATCTACCTGTACTTACCCAGAGGTCTACGTGCACTAATCAGTAAGAGTTAGCGTTTCGTGTACTGCTGAGAGACCTCGCTAGTCAAAAGGCTTCAAAGGTGCAGTGTAGTTTCTTTGTCGGTATAGTAGAAGTTTTTAGGGGTGGGTGTGGGGGTATGGAGGGATGAGGAGAGGCGTGGCTGTGGCGGATGTAGGGGACTTAATCTGTCGGCAGCCTGGGAGCAGATCCCTACCACCAGGGATTTGTGTGTTGTGCCACTGGCCACCCAGACTCGGGTCAGCGGACCCCCCACCTGGGTGGGGATGGATCACTGGCCGTGAACGTCGCTGACCACCACGGACCAAGACGGTGTATATGTATTTTTAGGTTCGTATTTTTAGGTAAAGCCCCACGCCGTTACGTTCTCATGTCGCATGTGCCTGGCTGAGGTTGGCTCCTTTGGTGTGTGTGTGTGTGTGTGTTACCAAGTTTCGAAACCGTTCTAATGCTATGGTGGCGCGTGTCTGTTGTGGTGGCGGTAACCTTGCATAAATGACAGGTGAGGTTAAGAGGGGGGGGGGGGGGGTCATGACCTTGACGTGCAAGTAGTTTGTATCGTCTGTTGTTTTCGCTTGCCGCTTCTTCAGAATTAACTGTGGAGTGTTTTGGTTCTTTGTTTATCCAATTTTAATTACTCCCTCTTCTCGACCCCCCCCTCCCCTTTTCTCTTAGTGTGTGTGTGTGTGTGTGTGTGTGTGTGTTATGCGGTGGAGAGTTGAATTGGGGATGGTGACATTCTGTGAATAGTATAATATGTTTGTGTATGTGTGTGTATGTGTGCGTGTATTTTTGTGTGTGCGTGTGTGTGACGTGGGGAAGGCCCGTGGAATTAGTCAGGTGACAGACAGACAAACAAGTGGCGGGGTCTGTGCTGTCTGCGTGCCTTGTCGCCCGGTCCATGTCACCCTCCCCCCCCTCCTCCCACGACACTCCCTCCCCCACACCTTCATCCCTCCACCCCTTTCCACCCCCCCATTCGCAACTCCATCCCCATCCCCACCTCCTCATCCCCACCCCCAGCCCCAGACAGTGAAGGTAGGATGACTGCCTTCCTCCCTCTCCTCCCTCTCTCTCCTGGCTCTGGACCCCAGAGAAGAGACTGAAGGGTCTGTTGGTTGTGCGTCAGGTCTGTGGGTATAAGGTCAGAAACGACGGTAGTAGGTAGAAAGGCCCTACATCTACTTTCTCTGACCCACCAGTAAGGTGGTGGTGGTGGTGGTGGTGGACCTTACTCGTCTGTCTGTCACAAGCTAGACAGTCAGTCAGCCAGTCAGTCAGCCAGTCAGTCAGCCAGCCAGTCAGTCAGTCAGCCAGTCAGTCAGTCAGCCAGTCAGTCAGTCAACCAGCCAGTCAACCAGCCAGTCAGTCAGCCAGTCAGTTACCTTTGAGCCGTCGTCAGGCTGAGTTTCAGGCTGCATGTTTTCTGAAGTGAGGACAGTCATTCGGCGGCACAAAGAACGTGTGTACCTTAGCTTAACTTGGATGTTCTCACGTGGTATGACGCATTGGGCAGAGTGCTTTGACAGCTTTGTTTTCTCTCTTTTTATTAATTTTTTTTTTTTAACAAGTGATGTGTGAGTTACGCGAAAGAAAAATCGGTACTGTTTTCAGTGTTGTGTGTGTGTGTGTGTGTGTGTGTGTGTGTGTGTGTGTCCTGCAATTGATCAAAGTTTCCGACTGACAGTTCTGAACAACGAGAGTCGGAAACCACAGACCACACAACACTGACAGCATCTTCCTAATTTCAGACATGGACAGCGACCAGGAAATGTCAGTAGAGTGGAGTTTAACGACCGACCTATCGGCTTTACGCCCATAGGGTCAAGTTGTTCGTGGCTGTGGTCTTTTCCAAGGGGGTGTGGCGTGGTCAAGGCGTTGGTCCTGTGGTCTTGCTCGAGGAGGGTCCTTGTTGTGTGCTGGCCGCCGGTGATGTCCGTGGTCCGTGCTGTGTCCTGGCTGTGTTCGGGTGGTGGAGTCCTTTGAGGGTTTGAACTCACAAGCTACTGAGTTGTGAGGGTAGGTGTCGGGGGGGGGGGGGGGGGGGGTGATCAGAAAGTTGTAAGATTCAACAAAAACTCGTACGACGCAAAATTTGTGTACGTGAAAGTGTTTGTCCTATTGGTGTCAGCATGAAGGAAGGTTTTCGACCATGTAGGTTTTTATGCCTCCTCCCTTCCTCCCCCCCCCCTCCCAGAGTACAGGTATACGAACTAGCAAAGTTGGTTATTACTTGGTTTAAATAATCTTGAATTGTTGAACAGTACACATGATTACAATGCAAACAAAGACAAAATGTTTATTGTAAAGCGCTTTGAGCTCTCTTTAAAGAGAGGAAAGCGCTCAACAAATGTCCATTATTATTATTATTATTATTAAAAGAGCATCAACAAGCTTAAAGCTTATACTGTGCTCACAACGTTGCACTTCAATTTTAACACGACAGCGGATGAGGTAGTACTTGTTCGACTGCGCGTAAAAGCCTCTGACACTTGAAGAAGCAACGAAGAACTGGCACTTACGTCTGTTTTTTTTGGGGGGTGGGGGTGGAGGGGGGCAGTCTTTGAATGGAAGATCAGGTGTGCTTCACGGTTTGGAGTTCTCCTTCAAACCGTTCTGCGCCAGTAGGTACTCTTTGGCCTTGCTCTATTGCGTCTACCTTGTGTCCAGTGAAGAGCTGAGTGGTGTCACCTTGCTCTTTTCGCACGACGTGTCCGATCTAAGCGTCGTCAGGTGTTTATTTAACCGTGGTTAGAGTCAAGCCGTTGAGTGTGGTGGTGGTGGTGGAACACGGTTTGATAATCAGTCGGTGGATTGCCTATAAAAAAAAAATTTTAATTAAAAAAAAAATTATTATTTTATTTTGGGGAGGGGGCAGGGAGATAGACTGAGAGGGTCATCGATTGTATTTACTGATGCTGTATTCTCTCTCTCTCTCTCTCTCTCTCTCTCTCTCTCTCTTTTCTCTATCCCCCCGTATCACCTCTCTCCTTGTACCACCTCTCTCTTTATCCCCTTGTATCACCTCTCTCTCTCTCTCTCTCTCCTCTCTATCCCCTTGTATATCTTTATCCCCTTTGTATCCTCTCTCTCTCTCTCGCTTTCTTTCTCTCTCATCTCTATCACCTCTCTCTCTCTCTCCTCTCTATCCCTTTGTATCACTTCTCTCTCCTCTCTATCCCCTTGTATCACCTCTCTCTCTCCTCTCTATCCCTTTGTATCACCTCTCTCTCTCCTCTCTATCCCCTTGTATCACCTCTCTCTCTCTATCTCCTTGTATCACCTCTCTCTTTATCCCCTTGTATCACCTCTCTCTCTCTATCTCCTTGTATCACCTCTCTCTTTATCCCCTTGTATCACCTCTCTCTCTCTATCTCCTTGTATCACCTCTCTCTCTATCCCCTTGTATCACCTCTCTCTCTCTATCTCCTTGTATCACCTCTCTCTCTTATCCCCTTGTATCACCTCTCTCTCTATCTCCTTGTATCACCTCTCTCTCTCTCCCTGTATCACCTCTCCCTCTCTCTCTCTCCTCTCTATCTCCTTGTATCACCTCTCTCTCTCTCTCTCCTATCCCCATGTATCATTTCTCTCTCTCTCTCTCTCTCTCTCTCTCTCAGCCATTGACCCAAAGAGCCTACAGGTGGGTAAAGACTTTGACATAGCTGTATGTTTATTAATAAATACAACTGTGTGCTTCTCAGCTGTCGTGTTGGCGATCACCCGTGCGGCGCACGTGCTGTTCGGGTGAGGTGTGGTGCACGTGCGCTCTTAAATAAACGCGCGATGACCTCTGTCTCTCTGTCTGTCTGTCCTTGCACGTGCAGTATGGATTGTGGTTTTGGTTTGTGTTTCTTTATTTCTCTGTTCTCTCCTCCCCTCTTACTGTTCTCTTACCTCGTCCATACAGTGAATGACCTGGTGTGTGTGTGTGTGTGTGTGTGTCGCTGCTTGCATGTGGGTGTTGTGAGTGCACGTGAAATTAGCTTTCTAGCGTCAGCGCGCGCACACCCAGAGCAC
>NC_134883.1:39870940-39983440 GCF_041734735.1 Babylonia areolata
TTTGAGTCTGAATTTCATGGTGATCAGGTGATGTGTGGTTGGTTGGCGGGGTTGTTGCTTGTTTTGTTGCCACTGTTTTGCTGTTGGAAGTGTTTTTTTCTGAGTGAGTGAAGCAGTCATTTGATATATTTATTATTATTATTATTACATCTGTGATGTTTTTGGTCTTGTAATGGTCTTGTGTGTGTGTGTTGTTATCTCTTTCCCTCCCTCTCTCTCAGTCTCTGACTCTGTCGCTATGTCTCTCACTCTGTCTCTCTGTCACCCTGTCTCTCTCTCTCTCAATATCTTTCTCTCTCTCTCTTGCTTTTCTCTCATTGTCTAGTCCCATTATTTTTCACCTTGCCCTACCACCAACGCCCCATCCTCCCTCCCCCACCCCAACCCCAACCCCAACCCTACACCCCCTTTTGGCTTTGGGAATTCCCAATTCCTGCCCCGCCACCTCCGTCACCCCTCCCCAGTATATTTGTATCAGGGATTTGTGTCAGCGTGTTTATTGGTCTTTGATGAGAGCGAGGACCGACTGAGTGCAGACTGGTTATGAGTCGGGAGATCACAGAGCCTTGTGGTGATGGTCTGAGATCACAGAGCCTTGTGGTGATGACCTGCGATCACAGAGCCTTGTGGTGATGACCTGCGATCACAGAGCCTTGTGGTGATGGTCAGAGATCATAGAGTCATGTGGTGATGGTCTGAGATCACAGAGCCTTGTGGTGATGACCTGAGATCACAGAGCCTTGTGGTGATGACCCTAGATCACAGAGCCTTGTGGTGATGGCCTGAGATCACAGAGCCTTGTGGTGATGGTCTGAGATCACAGAGCCTTGTGGTGATGGCCTGAGATCACAGAGCCTTGTGGTGATGACCTGAGATCACAGAGCCTTGTGGTGATGGTCTGAGATCACAGAGCCTTGTGGTGATGACCTGAGATCACAGAGCCTTGTGGTGATGGTCAGAGATCACAGAGTCTTGTGGTGATGGCCTGAGATCACAGAGTCTTGTGGTGATGACCTGAGATCACAGAGCCTTGTGGTGAGGTCACAGAGCCTTGTGGTGATGGTCTGAGATCACAGAGCCTTGTGGAGATGGTCTGAGATTACAGAGCCTTGTGGTGAGATCACAGAGCCTTGTGGTGATGGCCTGAGATCACAGAGCCTTGTGGTGATGACCTGAGATCACAGAGCCTTGTGGTGATGGCCTGAGATCACAGAGCCTTGTGGTGATGACCCTAGATCACAGAGCCTTGTGGCGATGACCTGAGATCACAGAGCCTTGTGGTGATGGTCTGAGATCACAGAGCCTTGTGGTGATGGTCAGAGATCACAGAGCCTTGTGGTGATGGTCTGAGATCACAGAGCCTTGTGGAGATGGTCTGAGATCACAGAGCCTTGTGGAGATGGTCTGAGATCACAGAGCCTTGTGGTGATGGTCTGAGATCACAGAGCCTTGTGGTGATGGCCTGAGATCACAGAGCCTTGTGGTGATGGCCTGAGATCACAGAGCCTTGTGGTGATGGCCTGAGATCACAGAGTCTTGTGGTGATGACCTGAGATCACAGAGCCTTGTGGAGATGGTCTGAGATCACAGAGTCTTGTGGTGATGGCCTGAGATCACAGAGCCTTGTGGTGATGGCCTGAGATCACAGAGCCTTGTGGTGATAGCCTGAGATCACAGTCTTGTGGTGAGATCACAGAGTCTTGTGGTGATGGCCTGAGATCACAGAGTCTTGTGGTGATGGCCTGAGATCACAGAGTCTTGTGGTGATGGCCTGAGATCACAGAGTCTTGTGGTGATGACCTGAGATCACAGAGCCTTGTGGTGATGGCCTGAGATCACAGAGCCTTGTGGTGATGGCCTGAGATCACAGAGTCTTGTGGTGATGACCTGAGATCACAGAGCCTTGTGGTGATGACCTGAGATCATAGAGCCTTGTGGTGATGACCTGAGATCATAGAGCCTTGTGGTGATGACCTGAGATCACAGAGCCTTGTGGTGATGGCCTGAGATCACAGAGCCTCGTGGTGATGGCCTATCTCCTGTGGAAGGAAGTCAGCAGGGGTGGGGGTGGGGAGCGTTTGTTTAGGCAGCTCTTTCCCTGTAACCCGCTTGTTTTTGTTTGGTTGTTCGCGTTTGTCATCCGGCGGCGTTTCTGCTTACTCTGTGTGTGTGTGTGTGTGTGTGTGTGTGTGTGTGTGTGTGTGTGTGTATTTGTATTTGTATTTCTTTTTATCACAACAGATTTCTCTGTGTGAAATTTGGGCTGCTCTCCCCAGGGAGAGCGCGTAGCTACACTACAGCACCACGCTTTTTTTGTGTGTATTTTTCCTGCATGCAGTTTTATTTGTTTTTCCTATCGAAGTGGATTTTTTCTACAGAATATTGCCAGGAGCAACCCTTTCTGTTGTCGTGGGTTCTTTTACGTGTGCTAAGTGCATGCTGCACACGGGACCACGGTTTATCATCTCATCCGAATGACTAGCGTCCAGACCACCACTCAAGGTCTAGTGGAGGGGGAGAAAATATTGGCAGCTGAGCCGTGATTTGAACCAGCGCGCTCAGAATCTCATGCTTCCTAGGCGGACGCGTTACCTCAAGGTCATCACCACCACATTGTGTGTGTGTGTGCGCGTGCATATGCGTGTTTGGATCTATGTACTGCACACCATCATGGTGAATATCATTAGATGCAAACAAATTTCAGAAAGATTTATTTGAGCTGTATCAAAACTGTGCTGCATAGGGGCATCAGGGGGGAGGGAGGGAGTATATACTAACTGTTTGTAGCAGGATAAGGGAACTGTATGCATGCTGTGAAAATGGCTCAGGTTATGTTGTGTGTGCTGGGTGGGAGTTCTTTCTGTGTGTGTGTGTGTGTGTGTGTACATATGCTTGTGCATTTGTTCGTGCATGCATGCATGCATGTGTGGGTGTGTGAATGGTGAGGCATATTTTGTGCTCTTTTGATGTGATAAATCATTTGTGTTGTTTTGTATTTTCAGTCTGTATTGTTGTTTTTGTGGCATAAATATATTTGTTTTTTCCCTTGTATGTCTTGATGTCTCTTGTGTTTTTAAGATATTTATATATATGTTGCTTTTGTGCCATGTAAGTACTGTATGATAATAGTCATCATCATCATCATTATTACTATCGTTGTTATCATCTTCATCTCCATCATCATTATTATTGTTGTTATTATTAATATCATTAAGGTTGGGTTTTTTGTTTGCTACAGTCATTATTACAGTTATCATCATCATTATTATCATCATTAACAAGGTGATCACCCTCATCATTATTATTCTCATTAACAAGATTATCACCCTCATTATTGATATCACTAACAAGATTATCACCCTCCTCATTATTAATATCACTAACAAGATTATGACCCTCCTCATTATTAATATCAATAACAAGATTATCATTTTGACACCCCCCGCCAGGTGGAGATGCTGGAGCGGAAGTACGGGGGCTCCCTGCGTGCCCGCCGTGCGGCCCGCACCATCCAGCGCGCCTACCGCCACTACTGCATGAACCGCAACTTCCAGAAGCTACGCCACTCGGTTGGGGAGCGCCGCCTGTCCAAGCGCCTGTCGGAGCTGGGCCGCAGCAACACCATCTGGACCGACCGCATCAACGTGGACGACAACGGCAACTTCCATCCACTGTACGGCCAGGGTGGCAGCAGCGAGAGCCCCGGCCTGGCCCACAAGGACTTCGCCACGGACCTCCGCAAGATGGTCGGGGACTATGACCCTCCGGGCTCCCGCTACGGCGGTGACCACCGCTTCTACCAGCAGATGACTTTTGACCAGGGCGTGAAGATGGACCCTCGCTATCACCACCACCACCACCACCACCACCAGCGCCAGGTGGGGGGGTCGTCGCCCTCGAGGCGGCGTCTGGAGCGCTCCCCCCACCACGTGGAGGGCATGGAGGGTGGTGGCGGTGTGAAGGTGAAGAGTGAACTGGCTCCCTCGGAGACCAACAACAACAGGAACTCCTACCCTGAGCAGAACACGGAGGGGGGCGGTGTGGTTGGCGGCAGCGGGGAGGAGGAAGGGGAAGGCGGTGAGGGGGGCCACCAGGCCGGGGTTGTGTGGGGGGAGGAGGGTGGCAGCGTGGACCCGCACAGCGTGGACTTTGAGACGCTGCTGGAGAGCAAGGAGACGGACATCCTGACGGACAGCTTCCACAGCGAGGGCAGCACCCAGGACGTCACTGCCTCCGCCCTCCTCTCCCACCACCACCGCCCCGCCTCCTCCTCCGCGGACTACACCTCCTTCCCGGCTCCAGGCAGCGGTGGTATGGCCGCACCCCCATCCTCCTCCTCTTCCCCCTATGACACGTACCAGCGGGGGCTGCCCGTGGAGGGGGGCTCTCACCACCCCCTCTACCACCACCAGCACCACCACCCTCCTGGTTTCCACCCCTCACACAGCGAGCCTCAGATCCGGGTGGACCCTGCCTCCCCACGTGGGGAGTGTCCCTACGAGTCCTTGTCGCCCCTGCCGCAGGACCAGGTGGTCAAGTTCTACATGAACACACGGGTCAAGCTGCGCACCCGCAAACCCGGGGACCCCGCCCCGCTGGCCTCGGAGGGGGGCGGCGTGGTGAAGCAGAAGACGATGCCCCCCTCCGCCTCCACCTCCACCTCCCGCCCCCCGGACACCTCCCCCATCTGGAAGCGGAAAGGGGCGGGGGTTAGCGGTGGTGTGGGTGTGGGGGGCGCGGTGGTGCTCAACGGGTCACTGTCAGCGGCGGTGAAGGGTGGTGGGGGCGGGGGTGAGGTGAAGCGCATGAGCAACATCTCGGAGACGAGTGAGCCGGACAGCATCGACGGGCAGTGCTCGAGCTCGCCCAGCTCGGAGAACATGAGTGTGGAGAACATCAGCCTGATTAGCGAGGACAGCGTGGGCTACCACAACAAGCTGCGCATGAGCATCACGCCCGACCAGCAGGATGTGGTCAGCGCCGAGAGTGCCAGCATGCTGAGCATGGACAGCATCAGCTATGGCCGCAAGCTGCTCAAGGGGGCTGGGGCTGGGGGGACAGCAGCTGCCACTGCTGCCGGTGCTGCTGTTGACCGCCAGGGTGGTTCCGGCACCGGTGTCGGTGCTCTGCGCATGAATGAGAAGCAGAGGAAGCGGCTGTACCGCATCGGCCTCAACCTGTTCAACAAGTGAGTGCCGTCTGTGTGTGTGTGTGTGTGTTGGTTATACATGGTCAGTTTTTCGTGTTTCAAGAAGTTGTAAGTGCATCCGATGATCCATTAATATAGACTATACCTGTAATGGACAAGACTGAGTGGTAGGGGGGTTTAATTTATTATTTTTGAATGAAAAGGATTAAAAACATTAAAAGGATCATTTTGGATCTGTCCTGTGATGGATCAGTCCTGTCGGCGACACCAGTTATGTAACCAAAAACTGAGTGGTGTATAAAAGGGGCAACAAAAGAATTACTGAAATAGACAGGATACCAAAAAAAAGTGAAAAGATGCATTCTATTTGTGCATTGAAATGTATGATAGTCAGTCATGTCCGACTATGACCATCAGAACAGCAGAGGAGGCAACAGCTGTCCCGACTATCTAGGCTAGAGTTTGATTATAGTGGAGAGTGTCTTGCCCAAGTTTCATCCCCACTCTCTCAGCCAAGAGGGTTTTAGGACAGTCGGCGTTGGGATGGTCCCCACTGAATTTTTTTTTTTTTTTTTTTTTTTTTAAAGAAAAGAAAAAAAGGAGCAACAGCCTGAGATTTAGCATAAACCCAACGCCCTGATCAAGTGTATTCGGTATGATTTAAGCAACTTTATCACGTTGGTCCCAGTCTCTTCACTGTGTGTTCTTGTAGTCTGTGTCATCGTGTTCTAAGTGATGTATTCTTTGTGAAATTTTGAACTGTTGACAAGGAGTGACAATGACTTGACCACAGGGTGTGAGCCAGTTCTTGTGATTCTGTGTGTGTGTGTGTGTGTGTGTGTACGTGTGCGTGATTGAGTGTGAGTATGTGTTTGTTTTGATTTTGATTGAGTGTGAGTATGTGTTTGTATACGTGTGTGTTTGTTTTCGTGTGTGAGCATGTTATATATGTCTGTCTGTGTCTGTGTATGTTTCACCCAGCTAAGCACGTTGGGTTATGCTGCTGTTCAGGCGCATCTGCTTTGCAGATGTGGTGAAGGTATATATGGAATTTTCTGAAAGCTGTGACACCACCTTGAGTAACTGAACTGAACTTCAGTTCACTCACTCGCTCATACATATGTGTCGACTTTTATTTGTGTAAGCATGTAGTAAGATTATATATTTATGTATCTGATTTATTCGTACCAGATATCTAATCACCCTTTCAAATGGGGCCATGGCCTTGTTGAAATAAAGTATCGTTCAGATGCGTGTAGTGTGTATTCCCCCACACAATGCAAGAAGATGTTCAACTTGAAAAATTTTAAAAAAACACAAAAAGAAAAGAAAAAATGTCCATCAGCCATGGATTCTGACAGTGCCGTGTGCTGTGTGCCCACTTGCAGGAAGCCGGAGAAAGGCCTGGACTTCCTGGTGCAGCAGGGCTTTGTGGAGGGCTCACCGCGCAGCGTGGCGCTCTTCTTCATCAACCGGAAGGGTATCAGCAAGCAGATGATCGGCGAGTTCCTGGGAGATCTGCAGAACCCCTTCAGCATGGAAGTCCTACAGTCAGTCACTGCACCAACACTACCGACATCCTCCCCCCCCCACCCCACCATGCCTACACACACACACACACACACACACACACACACACCTCTCACCTGCCAGTGTCTCTTGTCGTCTCTCCTCATGTCTTCTTCTTTGACTGATGTTTCTGCTTACACGTCTTTTTCTTCTCCTTTCTTTTTCTTTCTTTATCTTTCCCTGCTTCTGCTCCATCTTCTTTATTGTCTTCATCATCCTTTTCTTTTTCGGCTTCTTCCTCTGCCTCTTCTTCTTCCTCTGCTTCTTCTTCATCATCATCATCATCTTCTTCTTCTTCCTCTTCTTCTTCTTCCTCTGCTTCTTCATCATCATCATCATCTTCTTCTTCCTCTTCTTGTTCTGCCTCTGCTTCTACATCGTCATCATCTTCTTCTTCATCATCTCCATCTTCTTCTTCGTCCTCTGCTTCATCATCATCATCATCATCATCATCTTCTTCTTCATCATCACCTTCTTCTTCTTCGTCCTCTGCTTCTTCTTCATCATCATCATCTTCTTCGTCCTCTTCTTCTTCTTCATCATCATCATCTTCTTCGTCCTCTTCTTCTTCTGCCTCTGCTTTTGCATCTTATTCTTCTCTGTCTTCTTCTTGCTCTCCTTCTTTTTCTTCTTCTAACTGTACTTTATTTCTCTTTATTCTTTTCATTTCTTAGCGCTCTTTTGAGTCTGGCTCTTTGTGTATACGTGTTTTGGGGAGTGGAGTGGTTGTGTATGTTTGTGTGTGTGTGTGTGTGTGTGTGTGTGTGTGTTGTGTTTGAATGTTTATTTCATCCCCGGTAACTGTGTCACTGTGTGTTGTCTACTTGTTGTGACCTTCCTTATCACCCTATCTCTTCCATAATATATTTGTTTGCGTGTGTTTACAGTGCGTGTGTGTATGTGTGTGTGTTTACAGTGTGTGTGTATGTGTGTACAGTGTGTATGTGTACACATACACTGAAACACTTGGTGTGTGCTTGAAGTTTGTGTTGTGTATATATGTGTCTAAAATGATGAGTGAATATTTGTCATTTTACCAGAATAATTCGAGTTGTATGGTACTCAATCATGTTTGGTCCTTTTGGGTGGTTGAAGCGGGGAAGGGGGTGGGGATTGGGTGGTGGGAGGGGGGGGGTAAAGTTGAAAACGAGACTTTTACAATTGATTCCACGTTACTGTATGATTCAGTTTGTGTGTGTGTCGTGTCTGAATTTTTTTTTTTAAAGAAAAACACACACACACAAAAAGCCATTGTAGTGGTGGTGAACGACCGCTTGCCATGAGTCATCCAGAGAAAATTAATGTGTGCTGTAATGTCAGCCAACTGTGGCCCGGGTCACAATGGAAACCAACTGTTTTTTAACACCACTGGTGATTCAGAACTGGAAAAAAAAGATAATAATTAAGAGGGTGGCAATGGGGATAAGCTCCCATTGTCTATAAAATGCCCCTCACGGCGCGCGTCTCCAACAGCATCTGACAACCAAGTCCAGCTCCTAGCCTGCTCGTGTGGCTTAGATATAAGCCCGGCGGAACTGCTACTACTGATAGGAGAAGGGGCGGAGGCGGGTTACCTGGCGCCTGAAAACCAGTGCTTTGGGTAGATGGGGCTCATCAGTCTGGGAAGACAGCTCATCTAAAAGAAGGAAAACTCTGATTTCAAACCTCCGCTGCCTTGCGGCCATACCCACTCATAGGAAAGGCTTCGGGAGTCAACTCTGAGGAAGAATCCGGAGCCGGAGTCCCCATAGACAGTCCGAGGCAGTATACAGCAAAGTCAAGTTCTGGCAACTCCTGCGACGGCACTGGAACCATGTGTATCGGCGCTTGCCTTTCCAATGGACCATTCCAGCGACGTGGAGAGGGGGGGTCTGCTGCATGGGTAACAGTTTGCCCTCCATATTTACTCAGGCTTTGCGCTCTGGAGAGGTCGCTCCAGCTTCGCTTTGCAGCGTCGACAAAACACGGGAACGGTGGGAGAGGTCATCGCATCTCACTGGGCAGCTACCGCTCGCCTTAAGCTGGGCAGTCCCCAGCCAGTAAGGTGCTGCCCCGCCACGGTCCGTTAGCCTCACTGTAGGGTGAAAACCGACAAGCGGACCTCCTCTACGGAGAACTTGTGCAGGGAAAACGTCCCACAGGCAGACCACAGCTGCGATTCAAAGACGTGTGCAAGAGGGACCTAAAGGCCTTGAACATCGACCAGAACAACTGGGAAGCAACAGCCCTCGAACGGTCAGCCTGGAGACAGACTGTGCAGAAAGGTCTTTCCAAGTTCGAAGAGACACTCGCTCAGCAGCACGAGGAAAAGAGAATGAGAAGAAAGGCTGCAGCCCATTCATCTGTGTCCTCTGCCACAGGGACTGTCATTCCCGCGTCGGACTGGCCAGCCACACCCGACGCTGTACCAGAATAAACACCTAGAGCGCAACTCCATAGTCTTCCGAGACTGAAGGATGCCTATGTCTATGTATGTATATATTATAGGATATACAATTGGTGAAGGTGCCATTTCATGAATGATTTTTTTTTTCATTGCTGTTTGGAAGACATTGGCCAAGTCAAGAAAGGGTGTGATTTTCTGCTTCATGGTTTTCTGAGAGAGAAGATGGGGGATGGTAAGGGAAAGGAGATGAATCTGGGGTAAATGTTGCACGGTTCTCAACACTCTGTGTGTGTGTGTGTGTGTGTGCGCGCGCGCGCGCGTGTATGTGTAGTGTGTGTATATGTGTGATAGTGAGAGAGACAGAGAGAGCATGTACGTGACTCCTGCAGTCTTAGGAGGGCACAGGTCATGGCCGGGTCGAAGAACCAACCACCAGTTCGTTTATTAATTAAGCTGGTACTGCAGACCTCTCGGGAACAAGCTTGCTCGTGAACAGCTTCCATCTCACTTTGTCTCCCCACCCCCCCCAACCCCCCACACCCCCTTCCTTACCCCCACACCCAACACCCTCCACTCCATCGCCTCTCTTTTATTAATTTTTTTTTTTTTTTTTACTCCTGTGCCATAAGATGTAGTGGAGTGGAGGCGGGGATGGGGGTAGGGGGTGTTGGGGGGACTGCTGTGCTTGTGAGCGCAGCAACCCCACATCCCATCCCTTTCCCCCCCACCTTTTCTCCATCGATTCTGTTCTGTTCTGCACCCTTCCCTCTCTCTGAAGGACAGGCGGACAGACACACGAGAAAGAAAGGGTAGGCAGTGACTGTCCAAGATCTGTCCGCTGCTGCTGGCTTGTTGAGTGCAGCAACCCTTTCTTCCACCTCCTGCCATCCTTCCCCCCACCCACCGCCTCTCCCCCCCCCTCCCCCCACACACACCCCTACCCTCCTCATCCTTTCATTCTTGTTTCTGTCCCCCCCCCC
The DNA here is from genome assembly GCF_041734735.1 of Babylonia areolata. NCBI lineage: Eukaryota > Metazoa > Mollusca > Gastropoda > Neogastropoda > Buccinidae > Babylonia > Babylonia areolata. The sequence continues at coordinate 39,881,025 of NC_134883.1, forward strand.
CCCTTCCCATCTCGGAGAGACGGGGGGAGACAGATACCAACCACCGACTATGACACATGGAAAGGGTGACCGACCGTCCAAAGTCTGAACTGCCTGGCGTGTTGATATCGTTGATAGCCCCCCCCCCCCCCCCCCCCCCCCCCCTACCCCTAGCCTCCCCACATCTCACCCCCACCCCTAGCCTCCCCACATCTCACCCCCACCCCCACCCCCACCACCACTAACCCCCTTGTGTGTAATGACTTTCAGAGAGCATTCAATTCAAGTCCTCTCTACTTGTCATGTCATGGTGGGGCAGCCTCCACACCCACACCCCTCCCCCTCCAACCCCCACCCCCCACCCTCTTCCATCCCTTCATTCTTTCAACATGTTCTTTTTTGTCCTTGTCCTTGGCCCAGAGTGAACCTTAATTACCATCCTCCATCCCTCCACCCCACCTCCCTTTTTCCGGTACTGCTGCCCCCGACCCCCACCCACCTCCTTGATCCACCCCTCTTCCCCCTCCTTGCCTTGTGGCTGTATCACATTGGATCGGTCAGGAATTGTCCGTGCGTGGAGATGAGGTAGGGAGGGGGAAGGAGGGAAGGAGGGGGGGACAACTGCAGTAGAGAGAGGTGTTAAAAGACCAGCGCGTGTTTCCGACACTTCACATTGAAGGAGGGAGGGGGGTTGGGGGAGGAGGTTGGTACCGGTGTCCTTTATGGAAATGACCCCTCCTTCCTAACAAGTGGTCCTGCCCCCCAGTTTTTGGTTTTTGTTGTTGTTGTTCCCCCCCCTCATTTGTCTGTTACTTCCTGAAAGTGTTGAGTTTACGACCTACTGCTCATGAGGTCAGATTGTTCAAAGCGTTGGTCTTGTAACACACACAGTAGTCAGTTTCTTTCCTCACAGCAGTTGTCAACCTGTTGTTTGTAGCGGTGGTCAGCAGCTTCCTGAACTTTTCCCGTGGCTTTTTAATACCCTACGTCACTGTACATGGCGTAACTTTGTCGTGAGATGTTCAGCTGTTGACAGAAATGTATCTGTAAGCTGATGTAGATGGAGATACGATATACATTCGTCAGTCTTGGGAAGACTGTGGAGTAGCGCTCTGGGTGGCGATTGGTACAGCGTGGGGTGTGCTTGGACAGGCCAGTAAGATGACAGTCCTTCCCACACTGAACCGAGGTGAAGTCTGATGCAGGTCTGTCTGGCTTTGGGTCTTTCTCCTAACTTGAATCTCCTGGCCTAAAACACTGGGCATGCGTCTCTTTGAACGTGAATTGGCCTTTCTTTATAGCAGGAAGCGTAGAGTATAGCCACGTCATGTAGTCAAAACCGAAACGGATCTTCATAGCAGCATCGTCATCATCATCATTGTCATCCCCCTCCTCTTTCTTCATCACAATAAAAAAAAATGATTTAAAAAAAAAATCTGCACTGTGCTAGAGAGAAGATGAAGTCCAGGTTCCTCAGGGGCGATCCAGTTTAATCAGAGGTTCATGGCAGTAACTTGTGTTCGTATGTGAAGACAGTGTGGCATTTTAGCATTACACAAGGTTGTGTCGAGTGGTTTTACAGTTGGACTAGATCATAGCATAAGACGTTCAGTGGAGCAGGTGTTTGTGTGTTTGAGGCGGCTGTTCTGTTGGTGGTGATGCGAACTTGACAGATGTCAGTTGTAAATGGTACGTTGATGACCTAAGATATCTCGGGCCAGTGTTATGTCAGAAATCAAGGAGAGGTCTTTGAGTAAATATGAATAGTAGCTTGCGTTGTTCGTTGTCTTGAATGTTGACTGCCAGTTTTGAGGTTTGATTTCTGCTTGCCTGAACAGGACTCCTGGTGGTGGGGTTTGCAGTGCACTGCTGAAGAGCATCTTTGTGATTGGTTTTGTGACCGCATCTGTGTCATTCTTTTGTGATTGGTTCACAGCATTTGTGTCATTCTTTTGTGATTGGTTCGCAGCATCAGTGTCCTTTTGTGATTGGTTCACAGCATCAGTGTCCTTTTGTGATTGGTTCACAGCATCAGTGTCCTTTTGTGATTGGTTCGCAGCATCAGTGTCCTTTTCTGATCGGTTCACATCATCAGTGTCCTTTTGTGATTGGTTCACAGCATCAGTGTCCTTTTGTGATTGGTTCGCAGCATCAGTGTCCTTTTGTGATTGGTTCGCAGCATCAGTGTCCCCTTTTGTGATGGTTCGGCATCGTGTCCTTTTCTGATCGGTTCACATCATCAGTGTCCTTTTGTGATTGGTTCACAGCATCAGTGTCCTTTTGTGATTGGTTCGCAGCATCAGTGTCCTTTTGTGATTGGTTCACATCATCAGTGTCTGGTTCACAGCATCAGTGTCCTTTTGTGATTGGTTCACAGCATCATTGTCCTTCTGCCTTGGTTATTTTGCTGCTGTTATTCTCTGGGTTGGCCCTGCCTCAAACCTTTGGCGTTGATGGTCGTCCACAGCCTGGTTCTTCAAGTCCAACTGAGCCGTGACACAGGTCATGCACGTTACCAACAGAATAAGGAAACTGTATGCGCTTGCGTGTCTTTTTGTGCCTGTGAGTGTGTAAAACAGTTTCTGAATCTGTGTGTGTGTGTTTGTGTGTGTGTGCATGCGCGCGCGCGCGCGCGCGTGTGTGTGTGTGTGCTTGCATATGTGTGTGCGTGTGTGTGCGCGATGGTCAGAAATTTTCCCAGGACAGAACTGGGGTTGGGGAGGGACAGGGACAGGGCAGGGCAGGGCAAAGGTAGAGGAAGGAGCTGTGTTCCTGGATGTGTGTGTGGGTGGGTGGTAAGGATAGTGTGGGAGGAGATGGAGGGTGGGAGGGGGAGCTGATTCAGTGCACTGTGATGAGTAATGGCGGCTCAGGGGCTCCAGGGGGGGGGCCTTTCGGAAGTCGTGGAAGGGAGAGAGTGAAAGGGGTTGGGGGAGAGGAGTGGGCAAAAGAAAAAAAGACAGTCAAGGAGGAAAAAAAAAAATCAGGGCGCAAGGTTAGAGAGTCTGGTCTGGGGACGAGAAAGGGAAGAGTGAATTTATGGCTGAATTTCAGAGGCTGCCGACAGAAGGGAGGGGGGGTGGGGGGGGGGGGTTCTGTCTGGTGGTGTGTGTGGGTGGTGGTGGTAGTTGTGGCGGAGTTTGGCAAGTCTGGTTTTTACTTTACCCCCATCACTCCTCCCCCACCCACTTTTTTTTTTTTTTTTTTTCTCTCTCTGCTGTGTCTGGTTTTCCTGGGGTCTGTCGCTCTCTCACCCTCTCCCCCCGCCACCCCCCAATTCCATCCACGTGTGGTCTCATCCTTTTCCTGAAATTTATGAATAATTGGAAAATTCTTTTTCTTTTTCCCACCCTTTTTCCAACAACCCCCCCCCCCTCCCGCCCCCCCCCCCCCTATTTTTTTTCAAGCCATCAAGGTTATTGTGAAAAACACATTCATCATCTCTTGGGAAGAGCACAATGTTATGACAAAATGACACGCTTTATGCTCAGCAATTTTCTCTGTGTATGTGTATGTTGTAGGAGGTGATGTGTGTATGTGTTTTCTTTTTTTAGTTTTACGTCTTTTCATTGTTGAATGATTTAAGAGGGGGTGGACGGAGGAGGTGTATAGATAGAAGTGTGTTTGTTTGTGTGTTTGTGTCGGTACATGTGTGCGTGTTGTATGTGTTCGTGTGTGTATTATGTAGTGGTGGTGGTGGTGTATCAGTATCAGTATCAGTAAGAGTAGCTCAAGGAGGCGTCACTGCGTTCGGACAAATCCATATACGCTACACCATATCTGCCAAGCTGATGCCTGACCAGCAGCGTAACCCAACACGGTGGTTGTGTGACATACGTTAAAAAGGACACACACACACACACACACACACACACACACACACAGTCACACGGTGGGTGGTCTCCATACAAATGTGTGCACACTACATCAGCATGACATGTTTTACGATGATGCCCAGGTTCTGATCTGTGCTCCAGTTCAGTGAGGCAGAAAAGCTGACTGACAGACTGATCATTGAGGGGGGGAGGTGGGGGGGTAGGGACAGGGGGGTGGGGGGTATCAACCAGCTGAATGACAGACTGATCATTGAGGAGGAGGTCGGAGGGGCGGGGGGGGGGGGGATAGGAAAGGTTAGGAGGGGGTGGTGGGTGAGCATCAACCTTCCCTGTCTGTTGACTTCAGCTCTCAGAGCCCTCTCTCTCCATCCTTCACTTCTGGCCTCGTTGTGTGTAACTAGCGTTACAGTTTGTTACATTCCGTAACCCCCCCCCCTCCCCCCGCCCCCTCCTTTCCAACATTTCATTTAATATTAAAGTGGATCATCAAAGGGTCCTGTTCCCTGGAATGTTTGCCGACTGTCCTGAAATCCCCTTTGCTGAGAGAGTGGGGCTGTAACGTGGGCTACACACTCTCCACTGTAATCAAATTCTAGCCCAGATAGTCAGGACAGCAGTTGCTTCCTCTGTTGTTCTGATGGTCATAGTCAGACACGACTGACTATCATACATTATGTTATTGTGTTATTAACCCCTTTGTGAAGTGAGGTCAGTGTGGGCATGAATTTCAAGTGCCGCTGCTGTTGCTTGTTGAGTGCTTAAAGTTAAAGAGTGGTGTCTTTGGTTTTGCCGAACAGAAGCAATACAATCCCAAGAGGAGGAAGTTTAGACAAAGGAATGTGACTGACATCCTGACTTGTCAGTTCGCGACATAACCGGCTTGACCATGGCAGTTGGTTTTATTTGACTTTTTGAAAATGACTGACATCCTGACTTGTCACTTCGCGACCTTAATTGCTTGGCCATGTCATTTGTTACAGTCTGTTTGGGGGGTTTTGGGTTTTGTTTGTTGTTTTTTGTTGTTGTTGTTTTTTTGGTTTTTGACTCACTTGTGTGAACAAAGTGAGTCTATGTTTTAACCTGGTGTTCGGTTGTCTGTGTGTGTGTCTGTGTGTCCATGGTAAACTTTAACATTGACATTTTCTCTGCAAATACTTTGTCAGTTGACACCAAATTAGGCATAAAAATAGGAAAAATTCAGCTCTTTCCAGTCATCTTGTTTAAAACAATATTGCACCTCTGGGATGGGCACCAAAAAAATAAAAAATGAAGCCTAATTATATGCAAACTGCATTTACTGTTATATTTTTTGTATTCTCTAAACTTGGCACTTTGATCTGATATTCTGACCCAACAACAAGAGCAGTCATTATTATCATTTTTTTGTTCAAACAAGAACTTCTTTTGCTAAGCATGGAAGTTTTATTTATTTTGCAAACGTTTTTGGTGCAGATAGTAAAAAAAAAAGAGGGGAAATTACTCTGTAATTAATGCTAGGGGAGTTAATGTGCTTTAAACTGATCTTTCTCATCTTAAACATTACATTTTGAAATTATACTCAATATAAAAAAGTTTGGATTTTTTTTAAGTGTATCACAAGTGAGTCTTGAAGGCCTTGCCTCTCTTGTTTTTGTTGTCATAATGGGTGTCCTATGGAAGAGTGGCTAGAAACAGTCAAATGACACACATGCCTGTGTTGTGTGTGTGTGTGTGTTGCAGCTTCTTCACGAAAGAAATTGACGTGGCGGGGCTGCAGATCGACATGGCGTTACGCAAGTTCCAGTGCTACTTCCGCATGCCGGTCAGTGCTCCCCCCTTGTGGTTCTGGCGGCTGCTCGTTTAGATTAATCGGCGTAACTAAACTCGGAAGGGGCTATGTATTTAAGATACACTTTGTGTAGAATGTAATCCACGATCTGATCTTCCAGAATAAAGTGTATCTTCATTTTTGTTCTTTTCCAAGATCTTCACTGAAGTTATGTTTATTTTTACTTTATTCTCAAAGGTTCTGTCTTGTATGCATGGTTTGCTTTTTAGTACTTGAAATGTATCATATTTTGTGAGAACTCAGTTAAGTTCGGGAAAAAGCTTAAGTGTTTCATGCTTATAGATGCCAGAATTTGATGATTTATTGTGTTCTGTAAAAAAAAAAAAACGTGTAGGGAGTGAGTGGCTGTGCGGTAGCTTGTCGTTTTGAAGAATTTGGTAAGCATGGAGATACGTCATTGTCCTCTGCACAGTGCCACTTGTCACTGGGCAACAGCACTGAGAGTGAGTGGCACTTCAGACAGATAGTTCCCTGTGTGACGGGTTTTGTGTGTGGTATGTGGTCAAGTGGTCTAATGATGAATGTACAAATAAGGTGTACATGGATATCATGTATAGAATGTGCAGTCAGGTTTGAAGATCCATACTGCTGTGCACAATAATTGCTACAGATTACTTCTTTTTTCTTTTCTTTTTTTACAACAAGCACAATAGCCCAGTGATGAAAGCTTTGATTTCCGATCTGAGGTCCAGGGTTTGAACCCAGTATCGGCACCTGGTGGGCTTAGGGTTGAGGTTTTTCCAATCTCCCAGGTCAATAGATGAACAAACTGGCCAGTGACTCTATTCCTTTTGTCTGTGCACATGTGCAGGAGGTCAAATAAACACATTTAAAATCCCATAATCCACATGAACGTTCCAGTGGGTCATGGAATCACAACCATACTCAGCATGCACATCCCCCAGAATGTAGTATATGGCTGCCTAAATGGCAGGGTAAAAGTGTCAGACATGAAAAAGCCCACTCGTACAATACACAATTCATGGTGAGAGTGGCAGCACTGGAACAAAGAAAGAAAGGTAGAAACTTCTGTTTTTTTACTGGCTGGCTGCAAGTCTCCAGGCAGCTTGTGTGTACAGTTGGTGTGATTGCTGGCTGGTTGGACTTGCAGCAAGGTGACTGAACCATGCTTGATGTGTGGCTGTGTGCTTGTTTCATGTCTGTACGGTGTACAGTGCTGTTTTCTTCTCTTTCAGGGGGAGGCCCAGAAGATAGAGCGGCTCATGGAGGTAAGGGACCCCCAGGCTGTCTGTGTGTGTGTGTGTCGATTTGTCTCTGTCTCTGTCTTTCTGCCTCTCTGTCTCTCTGTCAGTCTGTCTGTTTGTCTCTCTCTCTCTCTCTCTCTGTCTCTCTCTCTCTCTCTCTCTCTCTCTCTCTCTCTCAATTTACAGTATTCGTAAACTCTGTGTTTATATATTTAACGCTCAGAAGATCCGACAGGAATTCTTTGACAGCAATGAAGAAATTCAGAATTAGTTTACAGTGCTGAAGAGGCACTATTGTTCTACAGGTTTAAGGTATTATGTATTTTACATTGGGTTGTTGCTGCTAGTGATCACCATATTGTGTACTTTTGACCTCTTTCTATGGACCGGAGGTCTGGAGATTCAAGTGGTTTTTTTTTGTTCTCTGTCTCTCTCTCTGTCTCTCTCTGTCTCTCTCTCTGTGTGTCTCTCTCTCAGTGTCTCTCTCTCTGTCTCTCTCTCTCAGTGTCTCTCTGTCTCTCTCTCTCAGTGTCTCTCTCTCTCTCTCTCTCTCGCCGTCACTCCGTTTTTCCCCCACTTGCCTCGCACGGACTTGCATGCATATGACATGCTCCCCTTCCTTGCCCGGCTTTGTCTCGGTCTGCCCCCGAACCCCACCCGCTCTCCACTTTCTACCCCTCCCCACAACCCCCACCCCCACCCCCACCCCCCCCACACACACACACGCCACACACATTTCTTCACATACACTCAATTCCCCCCTCCCCCCCCCTCCCTCTCTCTCTCCCCCCCTTTTTATCCCCCGTTTGTACCCAGCTTTTTCTCTCCCTGTTCATTATTGTGGATATGTTTACGACACACAGACAGACAGGAAGATGAGTAGATAAAAGAGAGGGCGGGGGGGGGGGGGGGGGGAGGAAAGGTGGTGTTGGGGGGAGGCCGGTGGTGCGGGAGGGGGGGGGGGGGAAGAAAGCCCCAAATCTGTTGCCAGAGCCAGGGTAATAACAAGAACAGAACCATGTGGCCCTGCCGCCGCGCTGTGCTGTCTGTCACTGGGTACTCAGAGCAATAGGACTGCGAGTTCAGACCTTTTGGTTCAGGCTGTTTCGTTGTGGGAAGTATGAAGGGAGGAGGGGATAGGGGTGGGGGGTTGGAGATGAGTGTCTGATGCAAAAGAAGAATGTGTGTGTGAAGTGGGGGTGGGGGGTGGAATGGAATGGGGAGGTTTAGGGGGGTTGTGTGTATGGGTGGGGTGGGGGGGAGGTGAATGTGTGTAGGGGGTTGGGGGGGGGTGAATGTGTGTAGGGGTAGGGGTGTGTGAATGTGTGTAGGGGTAGGGGTGTGTGAATGTGTGTAGGGGTAGGTGTGTGTGGATGAGTGTAGGGGTAGGGGTGTGTGGATGAGTGTAGGGGTAGGGGTGTGTGGATGAGTGTAGGGGTAGGGGTGTGTGGATGAGTGTAGGGGTAGGGGTGTGTGAATGTGTGTAGGGGTAGGGGGGTGAATGTGTGTAGGGGTAGAGGTGTGTGAATGTGTGTAGGGGTAGGTGTGTGTGGATGAGTGTAGGGGTAGGGGTGTGTGAATGTGTGTAGGGGTAGGTGTGTGTGGATGAGTGTAGGGGTAGGGGTGTGTAGATGAGTGTAGGGGTAGGGGTGTGTGGATGAGTGTAGGGGTAGGGGTGTGTGGATGAGTGTAGGTGTAGGGGTGTGTGGATGAGTGTAGGGGTAGGGGTGTGTGGATGAGTGTAGGGGTAGGGGGTGTGTATGTGTGTAGGGGTAGGGGTGTGTGGATGAGTGTAGGGGTAGGGGGTGTGTATGTGTGTAGGTGTAGGGGTGTGTGGATGAGTGTAGGGGTAGGGGTGTGTGGATGAGTGTAGGGGTAGGGGGGGTGAATGTGTGTAGGGGTAGGGGGTGTGTGGATGAGTGTAGGGGTAGGGGGTGTGTGGATGAGTGTAGGGGTAGGGGGTGTGTATGTGTGTAGGGGTAGGGGTGTGTGGATGAGTGTAGGGGTTAGGGGGTGTGTATGTGTGTAGGTGTAGGGGTGTGTGGATGAGTGTAGGGGTAGGGGTGTGAATGTGTGTAGGGGTAGGGGTGTGAATGTGTGTAGGGGTAGGGGTGTGTGGATGAGTGTAGGGGTAGGGGGGGTGTATGTGTGTAGGGGTAGGGGGTGTGGATGAGGGTAGGTGTAGGGGTGTGTGGATGAGTGTAGGGGTAGGGGGTGTGTATGTGTGTAGGTGTAGGGGTGTGTGGATGAGTGTAGGGGTAGGGGGTGTGAATGTGTGTAGGGGTAGGGGTGTGTGGATGAGTGTAGGTGTAGGGGTGTGTGGATGAGTGTAGGGGTAGGGGATGTGTATGTGTGTAGGTGTAGGGGTGTGTGGATGAGTGTAGGGTAGGGGGTGTGAATGTGTGTAGGGGTAGGGGTGTGTGGATGAGTGTAGGTGTAGGGGTGTGTGGATGAGTGTAGGGGTAGGGGGTGTGTATGTGTGTAGGTGTAGGGGTGTGGGATGAGTGTAGGGGTAGGGGGTGTGAATGTGTGGGGGTAGGGGTGTGTGGATGAGTGTAGGTGTAGGGGTGTGTGGATGAGTGTAGGGGTAGGGGGTGTGAATGTGTGTAGGGGTAGGGGTGTGAATGTGTGTAGGGGTAGGGGTGTGTGGATGAGTGTAGGGGTAGGGGGGTGTATGTGTGTAGGGGTAGGGGTGTGGATGAGGGTAGGGGTAGGGGTGTGGATGAGTGTAGGGGTAGGGGTGTGTGGATGAGTGTAGGGGTAGGGGGTGTGAATGTGTGTAGGGTAGGGGTGTGAATGTGTGTAGGGGTAGGGGTGTGTGGATGAGTGTAGGGGTAGGGGGGGTGTATGTGTGTAGGGGTAGGGGGTGTGGATGAGTGTAGGGGTAGGGTGTGGATGAGTGTAGGGGTAGGGGTGTGTGGATGAGTGTAGGGGTAGGGGTGTGTGGGTGAGTGTAGGGTAGGGGGTGTGAATGTGTGTAGGGGTAGGGGGTGTGTGAATATGTGTAGGGGTAGGTGTGTGTGGATGAGTGTAGGGTAGGGGGTGTGGATGAGTGTAGGGGTAGGTGTGTGTGGATGAGTGTAGGGGTAGGGGGTGTGGATGAGTGTAGGGGTAGGGGTGTGTGAATGTGTGTAGGGGTAGGGGGTGTGAATGTATGTAGGGGTAGGGCTGTGTGGATGAGTGTAGGGGTAGGGGTGTGTAGATGAGTGTAGGGGTAGGGGTGTGAATGTGTGTAAGGGTAGGGGTGTGAAAGAATGTGTATATGACTTTGTGTAGTGGTGGGGTGTGTGAATGTGTATAGGGGTAGGGGTATGTGAATGTGTGTAAGGATGGGGGGTAGGGAGGTGGAGGGATGTAATATGGGCAGGGTGGGTGGGGGTGCAGTGGGTGGGCGGCGATTGGAGCTTGTTGGAGTTTGGGGAAACAGGATAAGGAGAAAACGTGCAAAAACATGCTTCCTTTTTCGTTTTTCCTCCGTCTCTGCCAGTGTTCAGGTGGATGATCGTTGTTATTTTGTCTCATTGTTGTCATTATTGTTATAATGATAACAATAAAGACAAAGAAGTTGAAAAATAATAATGATGATTATTATCATTAATATTATTATTAATTATTATATTATATTATTATTCATTATTTTATTTGTTGTTGTTGTTGCACATGTGGTGCAGGCAGTAGCGGACCATTTTTGATCATCAGCATCATCACCATCATCATTATTTATGGGACGTTGTAGATGTTATGCAGACCTTGTTTCATTCATATTAGTATTATTATTGTCATTATCATTAGTATCATTGATTAGGACAGTGTGTGTGTGCTGCAGGATTATCATGATTATTATTGATGGACAATGTGTGTGCTGCAGGATTATCATGATTATTATTGATGGACAATGTGTGTGCTGCAGGATTATCATGATTATTATTGATGGACAATGTGTGTGCTGCAGGATTATCATGATTATTATTGATGGACAATGTGTGTGCTGCAGGATTATCATGATTATTATTGATGGACAATGTGTGTGCTGCAGGATTATCATGATTATTATTGATGGACAATGTGTGTGTTGCAGGATTATCATGATTATTATTGATGGACAATGTGTGTGTTGCAGGATTATCGTTTATGATTTTTATCACTGATTGGACGATGTGCGTGTGCGTGTGTGTGTGTGTGTGTGTGTGCTTCAGGCCTTTGCGGACCACTACTGCCGGTGTAACCCTGACCAGGTGAAGAACTTCAAGTCCAACGACACAGTGTTCCTGCTGGCCTTTGCCATCATCATGCTCAACACGGACCTGCACAACTCCTCCATCAAGCCGGAGAAAAAGATGAAGCTGGACGACTTTGTCAAGAACCTCAGAGGTGGGTGGAGGGCTGTGTGTGTGTGTTGGGGGGGTTTGGGGTGGGGGGGTAAGGGGCGTATTTTGTGTGTGTGTGTATGGGGGGGGGGAATGGAATGGGGATGTTATGTGTGTGCGTATATATGTGTGTGTGTGTGTGAGAGAGAGAGAAAGAGAGAGTGTGTGTGTGTGTGTGTTTGTGTGTGTGTTTGTGTGTGTGCGTTATCAGTTGGATCAGCCATCTCCAGACACATCATTTCCAGTCAGCCACCCATAAGAGATGCTGAGGTCCTCGTTAGCTGCATTGAATGAACAGCCAACCTGTGTTTGTGTGTGTGTGTGTACCAGCGTGAGTGCATGTGTGTTTAGTGATTGTGTGTGTGTATGTGTGTGTGTATGTTCCTGCATAAATGCATGTGTGTTTTGTGATTGTATGTATGTGTGTGTGTGTGTTGGGTCAGGGGTGCATATGTGTGTGTGATGAAGTGGGGTGCATGTGTGGCTTTTGAGGGGGAATGCATACATGTGTGCGTGTCCTTACGTCAGCACAGTTCAGAACAGGGGATGGGGGGTAAAGGGGTGGAGGTGAGGGGAGTGGGGGGTGCAAGACTTGGGTCATGCCTTGCCTTGGGTCATGCCATGCCTTGGGTCATGCCTTGCCTTGGGTCATGCCTTGCCTTGGGTCATGCCTTGCCTTGCCATTGGGTGATTTCCCTGAAGGCAGGAGGCTCACCTTGGATGGAGAAGGAGAAAGGGACCTATTGTTTTCCCTGACTGACTGACTGACTCCTGAGATCAGTCCTGTTTCTTCTGACTGCCAGCCCTCCTTCCGTCCCCTCCTCAGCCACACACCCCCCCCCACCCCCACCCCCATCTCCTTCACCCTCCCTCTGTCTTCCTCTCTGTCTCTGTGTCTCTCTTTTGCCTGTTTCTCACGTCTCATGCTCTTTGACTCTGAATAATACCCCAGGAAACAGTCCTGATACGGCCCTGTGTGGTCAGCTGGACTATAAGCAACAAGAACTAAGAACTATCAGCTACCCCAGGAAAACAGTCCTACACGTAAAAGCCCACTCTGTACATGTGAGTGAACAAAGAAAGAAGAAGAAGAACAGTACCCCAGGTGTGCTTTAGGGTCGTCAGTTCTCCTTTGATGGTTCTTGTGCCGGGTGTTCTTTGGCCTTGTTCTTTTGTGCCTACCTTCAGGTGTGTGACGTAGGGCTGTCCAGGTGATGTTACCTTGTTCTCCTTTCGTGCCATGTCTTAAGTTCCTTTCTGTCATCTTGTCTTGATGGTGGTCTTCATGTTTTCTTGAGTGCATGGGTAGAGTAGTTGTTGACTGGAGATCTGTTGGGCCAGAAGATTAGCAGGGAATTTTCCAAGGTTTTTCATGTGGAAGGTTTGTAAATTTGTAAGGTCGTTTTGTACTCTTTGAATCCTCATCTATCTCCTCCATGCATGTTTGTGTGTGTGAGCATTTGTCTGTCAGTGTGCTTTTTGTGCTTTGTGCCAGACTGACACTTTGACAGTTTTGAAAGCACTGTGTAAATTGTACTGCCATTATTATTCAACCGGCACAGTGTTACGACGGAAGTAGGTGAGGCACTAGTTTTGTGTTTCTGCAGACTTTTTGTGTCAGCCCAGAAAAAGACGGGGTTGGCACCCCATATTCATCCGCTCGCTGCTGTTTGCTAGAGTTGCATTTTGTTCTGTCGTTCCGCACTGTGTTGATGTCAAGTTGAGGTGGCAGCGGTGTTGCTGGCATCCGTCAGTCTCAGCAGTCGGCAGTGGAATCGTGCCTTGGTGCGCCACAGGAAGGTCTGTGGCAGTAGAGGCTGAGATTGGTTAGGGGGGAGCCACAGCAGCAACCCTGTGGAAAGTACAGTACACCCACTGGGAACAGACCATTGTTGTCCTGAACTGTGTGTTGAGGGGGTGGGGAGGGGGGGTGTGAGGGGGCAGGGGAAGGGTCCCATTTTGCCTATTCCCGTTTTGCCTATTGTGATGGTGCCTGTGTTGATATACATATTTTTATGTCACGTAGTCTTACATATGTATATTTTAGCCAGTACCATGTGAGACTGTGTTGACTTTGTACATATTTTTACATCCCTTCATCTTAGAATTGTATATTTTATTGTAAAGCACAGTGAGCCCCAGCTGAGGTGGGGGTACTGTACTATATGTCTGCATTTATTATAGTTATTATTATTGTGTGATCGTGTCGCCACCCTCAGTGGCTATTTGAGTTTGACTCCTTGTCCTGTTTCACCTACCTGCCATTCCTGTTTTGCCTACTCAGCCTCTCTCTCTCGCTCTATCTTTCTCTCTGTCTCTGTCTGTCTCTCTCAAACATACTAGTGCACACACAGTAATGTTTGTGCTCAGATACCACTATCAGCTTTTGTGAAAATTTGTAGTTCTCAGTGGGCACCTACTCTGGGAACGCTGAAGAAGAAGTTCACATTGGGTGTTGAGACAGGGCGAAATATTATGAGTGCTTTCACGACATTGACTTCTGAGTGAAAGGGATACAGTTCAGTGTAGGATGAAGCCTTTATCAGTGTTCAAAGCAAGAGACGCAGAAACATATTGCTGAATCAAAATTACCGATACAGAGACCAGACCATCAACTCATGAGACTGGGCCAGCAGTGAAGGAAGTGAGCTTTTTGGTTGTTTCATAGAACACACCGACTGGCGTGCATTCTCACACACAGACACACACACACACACACACACACAGCCATTGGAGTACATACGTGAACTCAGAATAGGTGAATCAGGATCATCAATTTACTGATAGGTGAATCGGGAGTAGGCGCATTGGGGCGACACACTGGGGTGGGAGAGGTGAGCCAGTCAGTTGATGTTGTTAACTCGGACACAGAAAGGTGAAGGATCGTCTTTAGGTCTTGTATCTTTCACAGGCTTGCACCAAGATGTCTGTGAGTTGAAAGGCAATCAAGTTTTATCTTATCTAGGAAGGGGAGAGGCTTTCTTTACCGTCCAGGTGATTGAACATGCTGTCAGGGAATGTGGTGGGAGAGGAGAAGGCAGGTAGTTCAGAGAGCAGCCCGGACCTTCAGCCTCCTTGAGACACAGATAAGTTATCTGCCCCTCTGATGTAATGTGATGTAATGGGATGGGGGGTCTGCACAGATAACTCACTTACCTTGCTGACAGATTACTTGGTGCCAGAGATAGTGCTGTGTACCTGTTTACCTGCAGGCAGCATACTGGCACAGTGTTTACGTCACCTGAACTTCATTGAGGTGTGAGGGTGGTGGTGGGGGGGGGGGGGGGGTTAAAGTTGATGGTTGGTGTAGGTGAGTGCAGGGATGAATGCTGTGAATGTTTTCACACACACACACCCACACCCGGCCCTCCCCCCTCACACACAAACCATGCCTCCCTGCCCCTTTGAAAATGGAGTACTGTTGCCTATATAGTGGGGATAAAATTGCTCAAACAGGCAAAGCCTGTTTGTTTGTATATAAATGAATGTGCGAGTTGCAGCTGATAAATGAAGAACACAGACAGAAAAGACATTTTGCAGCTGGCTCCTTGAAGACCTTGTTCTGAGATGTACCTCTAGATTTGTACAATTTTTCAGTTCCTAAACTAAAGGGTATGAATATTTTTAACTTGATTTGAAATTCGACTGAACAAAATATGGGTGACTTGGTCTTTTTGGTGCAGTTTTCAGTGACTTTTTTGACATTTTCCTTGGAGTATGGCGGCCAACATGGTGGGGTAGCTAAACAAAACAGTCTTACGCATAAAATGTGTGTGTGTGTGTGTGACTGAAATGTGAGTGAATGACCCCAGAAACGAATGGCAAGCACCCAAAGGCAGCTGTGAGTCAGCTGTACCCAGGTAGGCAGTCTGTTGTGCAAGTGACTCTGCAAAGCACTGTCTCTGGCTGAGGACAGGCGCTGTATCCATACCCTCCTCCTCCTCCTCCTCCTCCTCATTGCCTGGTTTGAAGAAGTGATGGGCATTCTGATGACCATCCTGGTCAGCTAGGCTATGATAAGCAACACGTTTTGATGTGAGTGTGAAGGGACGAAGCCTCATGCCCACCTCCCCACACGGCAAGTAAGGGGAGGAGGGTCAGTGCACTCATCGTTCTGCTCTCCTGTGTTCTGTGAGCCATGTGTGGGTGGCGTTGAACTCAAAGAATCCCACTCAAGACAGACACGCAGAGGGCTATTTTTGGTGGTAACATTTTCGGGTCGAGTGAATGTGCACTTTTGTAGTTTGTTGGGAAAACTGTTTGCTGAGGGATCTGTGAGGAGTTTTGTTTTCGCCTTTATTTCTTATTCTGTTTTGTTGTCTCTGCGTGAAGATATGGAAGAAGACCAATAAGAATTCACCAGGAGGGGGATGGAGGGGGGGGGAATAAAATAAAATAAAACATGCCCCCAAACACACTTGCATTTAAGCACACACACATGTACGCATGCACACACACATGCACACACACACACAGAGAGACACATAGCATTCATGCAACAATTTACAGTCTTACAGTCACCCAGGCCCAACTCTTAACTGACAAACGTTTATACCCAGGCACTCCACCTTCCACACACACACACAGATACATTCACAAGTGCAGGGGGAGGGGGTTGGGGGGGAGCAGGGGTTAATAGCAACATGCTGCCATTCCTGATGGAGATAGATTGCAGCTCAGTACACGGTTGGTCACCTCATTTTTGTCAAACTTTTCCTCTTTTTTTTTTCCTGGCGTTTTTCCTTCCTCCCTACACCCATCGTTTTTTTCTTTTTGTTTTCCCCCTTTGCTGTTTCTGTCTCTGAGTTTCTCCATTGTGTGTGTTGTTTGTGTTTGTTGATGTTGTTTTTGTATGGGGTGGGGGGGAGGTATTGATTTTTCTTGACACTTACTTCTTTTCCCTCCTTCTCTGTTTCATTAGTATTCTTTTCACCGTTTCTTCTTCTTTTTTTGGGGGGGGGGGGGGTACGGGGGAGAGGGTGGGCATCTTCTTATTCTTTTTTTTTTTGAGACTAGATTTTCTGTTATTGAATTTTTGTTTTAATTTTCATAATCTGTTTTCAAGCTTTCTTTGCATACCACTCTTTTGTGTCACCTCTCTTCTCTTTTCTGTCATTTCATTCATTTCTTTTTTTGTTTTTTGTTTTTTTTTTGTTTTCCTCATTCATTCTTCCTTCAGCAGTGAGACGGCCTTGCCAGCAGCTGAGCCATAAAGAAGACGGCTGGGAGTCGTGTTCATTTTCTTTTCTTCTTTTGTCTTTGTCTTTGTTGTGCTGCTTGGTGGTGTGAGACAAAAGCAGGTAGAGAGAGAGAGAGAGAAAGGTGGGATGTGAGCGAGTGCAGCAGCCATGTGTGTTGTTGTGCCCTTTCCTTCCCACCAGAGATTGGCTCAAAGGGGAGGGGGGGAGGGAGGGAGGGCAGGGAGTGTTGTTTGTGTGTGTGTGTGTATGAGTTTGTGTGTGTGTCTGCTGTTTATGAGTGTGTGTGTGTGTGTGTGTGTGTGTGCAATTTTTGAGTGATTTTTTGTGTCGGTTTTGTGTGTGTGTGTGTTTATGTTCATGTGTGTGTGTGTGTGTGTGTGTTTGTATGTGTGTGTGCGCGCGCACTGTTTATGAGTGTGTGTGTGTGTGTGGGAGTGGAGGGGCCGCTCCATTCACAGTCAGTGGCATCCCTTTGCCTTTCCTTTGACCAGCAGCCAAGCAAAACATGGATGGCTCTCTCTCTCTCTCTCTCTGTGAGTCTCTGTCTCCATTCCTCCCTTTTGCCCTTGTGCTTTCCCTCTGCCCCCGTTGTACAGGAGGCTTGTTTCGCTTGTCACCTCCCACCTGGTGAGTGTGTACACAAATACTGAGATGCATACATGTGCGTATGCATGCGCGCTCACGCACACACACACATGCACGCACACACACACATTTATGCGCACATACATACATATGCAGGCCACATGGATGCAAGTTCACTGTTCTCTCTTTTTTCTTTTAGCCTGTCTTGAAGACCAGGGCTGGATGTTAAAAAAACACACAAAAAAATCAAACAAACATTTACCTTGCTTATCTGTTACCCTCTTGACTAAAAGAATTGGTCTTGTGTTTTTTTTCCTCTCCCCCTTTCCCTCACTCTCACACTCTCCCACCCTGCCTGGCCCAGAACAGCAGCCAGGTTTCATGTTGGGCAGGTTACAGCAGTCTCAGTAGATAGACCTGAGATGTGTCAGCAGAGATCTAGCTTGGAAGCCCTTCCTACCTTTTGTTTCTCTCTCTCTCTCTCTGGTGTCAGCAGTCAGTCTGTCAGTCACAGTGGGTCTGTGTGTCTGTGGTGGGGGATGGGGGGGGGGGGGATCTGACCTTGGCTGTTGAAGAGCTGTGGATCACATGGCAAGGAGGTGATAACTCCTGCACCTGTTCCTCCCACTTGTCTGTCGGCGGTTCATTTGTCTCCCCTAATGACCCATGGCCTTTTCTTTTTTTTTTCTTTTCTTTTTTTAAGTGTGGCTCGTGTTGGAGGAGGTGGGTCTGTTATGGTGTACCAGGTCAGAATGTACCCTGTCAAGAATATACTGATGTAAAATGTCCCAGTCTAAAATGTACCCAGGTATAAAACAGTATAGGTGTTTAAAGCAGCCAAGGATATATTTATACCCAGATATATTTTTGGCCCAGGCCATTTTATACCCCGAAACCTTACATTGAAGGTTTTTTGGGGTTTTTTTTAATTTTGTTTTAAAGCTCAATAACAATTGCAACCATTGCTGCATGTTTTCTGAAGGTAGTCAGGGAACTGAGCTGAGCTGTTCAGGAAGAATACCTTTGACATCTGGCAAAAACTGAGATTTGGTGTTTGTCCTTTTTTTTTGTTTCCTTATTGATCTTGTATATTTGTTCAGGATATTTCTCGTCACTTACAACACACACGCACAAAATAATAAGTGCCAGTTGCTGTTACATATTGCCATCCATTTCTGATGGCTGCGGGATTCAAGAACAGAGACTAGGTGACCACCAGATGTATTGTCAGAAAGTAACTCCCCATTGACGCCACAGAAAGAAGTAGGACTCACAGATAGCACGCACACATGTGCAATGCCGCACGGCATTCAGCACTTGTGTCCAGCTTCACACCAACAACACGCTGTTGAGGTGATGTGACACTGCAGTAGCCACGGTGATGATGATGATGGTGTTGGTGATGATGACAGTGATGATAATGACAGTGTTGACAACAGGTGGATGGTGATGACCGTGTTGATGATGTTGACAATGATGATGGTGACAGTGTTGGTTAAAGTGATGATGACAGTGTTAGTGACAGTGTTGATAATGATGACAATGGTGTTGGAGATGACAGTGATGATGATGACAGTGTTGATGACAGTGACAATGATGATGGCGTTGACGATGACTGTAATGATGATGATGGTGTTGATGACAACGGTGATGATGGCAACAGTGTTGGTGACATGGTGATGATGACAGTGACAATGATGACTGTGTTGATGATGATGGGGACGATGACGACGATGGTGTTGATGATGACGGTGATAACTATGATGTTGCAGGCATTGACGACGGTGGTGATGACAGTGGTGTTGATGACGGTGATAATGACGATGGTGTTGATAGTGATGATGTTGATGATGACGACAGTGATGATGATAATGATGTTGACGACGGTGATGATGATGACGGCGATGTTGCAGGCATCGATGACGGGGAGGACCTGGACCCGGACCTGCTGACCGGTATCTATGAACGAATCAAGCAACAGGAGTTCAAGCCCGGGGTGGACAACGTCACACAGGTCATGAAGATGGAGCAGACCTTCGTCGGCAAGAAGCCGGTGAGGATACTGCACTCTGTCCCTGACCTCCTGTGTGTGTGTGTGTGTGTGTGTGTGTGTATCTGTGTGTGTGTGTGTGTGTGTTTATCTGTCTGTGTGTGTGTGTGTTTATCTGTCTGTGTGTATGTGTGTTTATCTGTCTCTGTGTGTATGTGTCTATGTATCTGTGTGTGTGTGTGTCTTTGTATGGATATGTATGTCTGTGTATGTGTCTATGTATTATCTGTGTGTGTGTGTGTGTGTGTATGGATATGTATGTCTGTGTATGTGCCTATGTATCTATCTGTGTGTTTGTCTATGTCTGTGCATCTATCTGTGTGTGTGTATGTGCATGTGTGTCTGTGTGTGTGTATGTGTATATCTGTGTATGTGTCTATGTATCTATGCACGTGTGTGTTTGTGCATATGTGTATGTCTGTGTATGTGTATCTGTCTGTGTATGTGTCTTTGTATCTGTCTGTGTCTTTGTATGTGTATCTATCTTTGTGTAGGAGTGTATGTGTCTATGTATCTATATGTGTGTGTGTGTGTGTGTCTATGTAACTATATGTGTGTGTGTGTATGTGTTTCTATCTCTGTGTGTCTGTGTCTGTGTGTATCTCTGTGTGTATCTGTGTATGTGTATCTATCTGTGTGTGTGTCTGTGTGTGTGTGTGTGTGTGTGCAGCAACTGGCCCTGCCTCACCGACGCCTGGTGTGTTACTGCCGGCTGTACGAGGTGCACGACCCTAACAAGAAGGAGAAGCCCGGCCTACACCAGAGGGAGGTGTTCCTCCTCAACGACCTGCTGCTGGTTGGTCACTCTGTGTGTGCAGGGGGGGGGGGGGGGGGGGGGGTATATGCATTGGGTGGGAGTGTGTGTGTGAATCAGAATCATATTTATTTGTCATGAAAACTGTAATTGAAAGGTTTATAGACACAACAATGAATGTAAACAACCTGCTGCTGGTCAGTCGCACTGTGTGTGTGGGTGTGGGTGTTGGATGGGAGTGGGTTTGTGTGTATGTGTGTGTGTGTGGGGGGGGGGGGGGGTGCTTGTGGGTGTTGGGTGGGAGTGTGTTTGTGTGTGTGTGTGCGTGTGTATGCTTGTTTTCAGTATGATCAGAGCAGACACATTGTGTCGGAGAGTAGGAGAGACGAACAAGAAGAATGTGACGTTGTGAGTTGGGAAGAGAGAGCTAGCTGTCGTCATATACATGAAATGAGCATGAGGCCATGCCTGATTTTTTTTTCTTTTAATTATGAGAAAAAACTATAGCATTCTAAATCTTCATTTATAAGCATTTAGTATGGGTTTTTTTGGGTTTTTTGTGTGTGTGTTTTGTTATTATTGTCGTTGAAATGGTTTGACTTCAGACTTGAATACACGCACGCACGCACGCACGCACACACACCCCCCCCCCACCCCACCCCTACACGCGTGCACACTCAGAAAGAAAGAGAAAACTGACAACAAGGTGTGCTGTGTGACCAGGTGATGAAAATCTTCAGCCGGAAGAAGACGGGCCTGACGTACAACTTCAAGTCGTCCTTCCCCCTGTGCGGCATGGAAATCTACCTCTTTGAAACTCAGCGTCAGTACTCCTCCTTTCTCCTCCCTCTCTCTTTGCCTTCCTTCCTTTGTGGGGGCTGTCTTCTAGCTGACTGAATGGTAGTAATGGTTATGAAATACATCGTTCCTTTAGATCATTATTGCAGCCAGTATTTATCAGATCTTGATAATGGAATATATTGTTCCTTTAAATGATAATTGCAGCCAGAAAAATATTTATCAGATCTTACCATCAGTTACAGAGTTCAAGTCATCTATCATTAAATTTATGATTTACACTGTGTTCCTGATCTGAAACTCCTGTGTTGACTTGTATGTATGAGTTGACCATGGAGGAAGGTCTGTTTTCTTGGGGGAGGGGGGGGTGCTTGCTGGGTTTGTTCTTGTTTCCATTACCCACCCAATGCTGACCTGGATAACAGGAGATTTAACGTACGTGTTTGGTTTTCTGCATGCGTGCACACATGAACAGGTTTCAGGCACTAGCAGGTGTGGGGTGTATGTTGATCAGAAAAACCTTCATCCTTGATCTGTCAGGCAAATGACTGGGATTTGCACACAGCTGAGAATGTCCAATGCTTTCTTTGTCCACTTGGCTATGGATGATGGACCCAGCACCTTTTTTCAGTAATTTTTAAAATATAATTAAAAAATAACAAAAATGTTGGGGAAATCATCATTGTGAACCACACACCACAAAGGGTTTGATAGTTGTGACTGGGACAGGTTGGCACAGTGCTGGTTTAAATCACTGCTGATGGCTGAGAATGCTTCAATGTTTTCTCCTTTTTTTTTTTTTTTTTTTTTTTGGATTGTTTGAAGATGGTATCAGGTAGGTAATGTGATATATCTGAATTTGTTTCAACCGTTTTCTTTGATTAATGTTGAATTATAACTATCAGTGTTTTTGTGGTTTTTTTCCTCATGCTGTTTTAGTTGTTACCAATCTAATTTTACACATTTCAGAGCTATAAACAGCAGATAAACACCTGTACATAGATCTGCTGACAACAGCTGGATCTCTTGCTTGAGATATGCGAAATTCAATACTGCTGAGAGCAAGGTGAATGTTTGAATGTTTTGATGATCTTGCTGCACCTCTAAAGCAGTGAAGACTGTTTAAATGAGTGGGTGAAGTGAGAGGAGGTGAGAAAACAGTGTGATGCTGGTGTGATGGAGCAACACAGAGTGTGGAAGACAGCTGAAATGCTGACCCAAAGCTTGATGCCTGTTTCTGGTTAGAAAAAGAAGTGTGTGTGTGTGTTGAAAACAGACATTATGAGTGTTTATTCTCTGAAAATGAAATGAGATTGTGTGTGTGGTTTGTTGTTAACAGATTACAAGTATGGCATCCAGCTGACCAACAATCTTGACGGTAAAACCCTCATCACGTTCAACGCCCGCAACGACCATGACCGACAAAAGTTTGTGGAAGATCTCAAGGAGTCTATACTGGAGGTGTGTGCCAAATTTTAAGGTTGAGAACTGAGTCTCTTCCTGTGGAGCATGATGATTATCTCTTAGGGTTTTTGTTTTTTTTGTTTTTTTAAGATTTATTTTGTTACAACTGAAGCAGGAGTGATGTTAGCAAAGACAATTTTCTGCTTTTTCTTCTTCTGAGCTAGTTGGCTTCAACTCCCTCATTCACTCATGTGGGCTTTTACATGTATGGCCATTTTTACCCCATCATGTAGGCAGCCATAATCAGTTTTCGGGAGTGTGCATGCTGGGTTCTGTGTTTCCATTACCCACTGAAGGTGGACATGTTTTACAGGATCTTTAACATGCGTATTTGATCTCATGCATGCGTTTACACATGAAGGGGCTCAGGCACAAGCAGGTCAGCACATCTGTTGACCTGGGAGCTCGCAGAAATCTCCACTTTGAACACACCATTTGGTGTCATATACTGTGCCATGTCACGCTGATGCAAGCCAGGCCTGTCTGTTTGCTTCTCTTGACCAAAATTTTGTGGCGACTGAGTGACAAGATGTCTGGCTGATGGTCCGCCGCACCCAGGTTTCACTACAACCTGTGTTCAAAACTGGGGCTAGAGTCCAGTACTTTAACTATCTGGCCACTGCACTCGTGATTTTTGTTGGTTAAATTGGATGAAAAAATAAATATAATGTTATTGTTGTTGAAGCCCCTCATATGTGTGTGTGTGTGTGTGTGTGTGTGTGTGTGTGTGTGTGTGTGTGTGTGTGTGTGTGTGTGTGCAGACAAACGGCATGGAGCACCTGCGGATTGAGGAGGAGATGCAGCGTCACGGCACAGCCCACAGCGCCAGGGACCGACACTACGCCAACGACGACTCCCATGTTCACATGTACGAGGTGGCCAAGCCCCCCGCGCCCCCCCGCGGGGGCCGGCAGCTGTCTGCCGAGTGTGCCGTGGGGCTGGAGAAGTCCCCTCTGTCTAGCTCCTTTACTGATCTGTGTGCAGGTATGCATGCTGCATGCTCTCCTCCTGTATTATTATCTCCCCCTGCTCTCTCTCTCTCTTGCCGGCTGTCTCCTTCTCGTCTTTTTTAGTCGTGTGTGGGGGTGGGGGGTTTGGGGTGGGGGGTGCTGGTTCAAACAGAAAAGTTCTCACTCGTGTTCTAGCGTCGGGTTGTTGAGTTGAAGTTCTTGTTTTGTGCATGAGTGAGGTTGAAAGAGGAAAGTTCTTGTTCATGTTCTAGAGTGAGGTCGTTCAGTTGAAGTTCTTGTTTAGTGTGTGAGCAAGGTTGAAAGAGGAAAGTTCTCGCTCGCGCCTAACGTCGTTAGTTGAATGTCATGTGAGTGCGAGTGAGGTTGAGAGGAACAGTTTTCGTTATGTCCCTAACATCGTCAAGTTGAAGTTCATGGGTGGTGGGTTTTTTTTCAAGAGCAAGGTTGAAAGAGGGCTGTTCTCACTCAGTGTTCTAATGCCGGAGATGTTGTAGCTCACATCACATTTGACATGGCTGCAGAATGGATTGTGGCTGCTGGAGCCTAGTGGATCAGTGCTGCTACACATTAACAATGTCAGCGGCTTGCAAGAGAGAGGATGGTTCTTGTGCGTAGCAAATTTACTGACCACCTGCACACAGGGCATGATTACTTTTTAACAGTCATTAATTGCATGAAAAATTTGAAGGTCTTGCACACTCATGAAAATGGAAACGTGGTGTAATTCGTAGATCAGTAACTGAAGTAATAAAGAAATAGATAAATAAAATGAAAATTAGTTCATGTTTATTCCTTCTTTATTTTATTTAATGGCTTCATAGCAGTCACAGCTTGTAATGACTGGGCTAAAACCAAAAATATTCTGGAATAACAGGAAGTGTGTTTGTCGGAAAATTGGAAGTAAACTTTTTGTCACTGACAGTTTGATTTATACAAGCTCAGCAAACACCAAGATAAAAAAAAAAATAAAAACCAAGACAAAACAGCTGTCTGTCGACTGTCAGAATTCTGAAGTAAGTGTGGTGTTGGGGCAGGGAAAAAGGGAGAGAACTGTGGCAGTGGTGCAGCATTCCATATGTATCACCTTCATGCAGAAGAATCAGAACGTGTGTGCCATTGACACATCTGTCCATGCAGACCACAACCTGGAGTCTGGATACAGAAGGAATAGCAGATTTGATTAGCGTTACGATTTTTAAAAAAGAACAAACATGATCAGTACTAAAAAGCCACAGACAAGAATCGTAGAATGCGAGGCTTGCCATCCCATGAACACACAGAAAAGATGATGCTTGTGGCAGACAAAGAAAATGGTTCAATGGGTTCACTGGGATCAAGTAACTGCCTGACATGAAGTGAGTGAGCTCTTCGCAGAGGGAGGAAGGGGAGGGGGTTGGGGTGAGGGGCTGGGAGGTGGGGGTATGTCTTTGGGATGTTAAAAAGGCTAATGAGACCTGACCAGCATGATGGGTATATGCGATGGTCAGGTATCTGCTATTTGCCGATGTGGTGTGGTGTGATGATATGTAGACCAGTCTGCACACTTTGACACCCCCTTGAAACTGAGAAAAGCTGATAACATGACGTTGTTGTGCTGAGATGGAAACTGAAACAAGCTGATAACATGACGTTGTTGTGTTTTGATGGAAACTGAAACAAGCTGATAACATGACGTTGTTGTGCTGAGATGGAAACTGAAACAAGCTGATAACATGACGTTGTTGTGTTTCGATCAAAACTGAAACAAGCTGATAACATGTGTTTCGATCAAAACTGAAACAAGCTGATAACATGTTGTTGTGTTGAGGTGGAAACTGAAAAGCTGATAACATAACATTGTTTCAAAACTGAAACAAGCTGATAACATAATGTTGCTGTGTTGAGATTTCTTCTTTTCCAGCCTCTCCTGACATCTGATGCTCCAGTGTAATGATCCTGTCTTTTCTTCTTCTCCTGTTTTGATTCTTCTCTGTGTGTGTGAGAGAGAGTGTGTGTGTTCAGTCATACAGTTGTATAGTCTGTAAAAGCCAAAACCTTCCAATTTTTTTGTGGGTTTTTTTCCTGCCCATCTTTCATGTCCTGTTCCTCAGTGTAGACAAGGGTGGTGGACCTTGAGGAGAAACTGGTGGGGTGTGGGGGGTGGGGGTGGGTCCTTGCGACAGACTGCAGAGCTCTTCACTGTGACAAACCAAACCAGATCACACAGCAACTAGCATGCTGAAGAAGAGGAAGAATCTTGAAGTCGCTTTTTTTTTTTCACGCTGGCCGATGAGTTGTTGAACCAGACTAAAGTCACTGCATCCAGTCTGTGACATCCACTGTGAATCTGCCTGTGAAAAGCTTGGGGTGTTTAGTCTTCTTGGGTTTTTAAAGTGGATGGGACGGGTGTGACGACTGAGTGGTTAGAGCATGTGAGTTTAAAACCTGGGGGTCCTTTGTTCGTATCCTGACCGTTCCTGGGGATTTAAGGGTTGGGGATTTTTTTTTTTTTTTTTTTTTTTTTTCTCCAATCTCCCAGGTCAAGATAGGTGCAGACCTGTTAGTGGCTGAACCTCCTTCCTGTGAATACTGCATGTTGAACATCAAATACACACATTAACGATCCCATGATCCATGTTAGTGTTTGGTGGGTTATAGACACAGGACACAGGTCGGCATGCACACAAAACCCAGAAACTGGAGTATGATGGGTGCCTCAAAATTTTGTAAGTGTTTTTTTTTTAATGGCTTTGGCATGTTCCACTTAGTTTGTATATAAAGACAAGTTTGTTCATATGCATGTGTGTTTTGTAATGTACATAATATTTTATAATACTGTTTAAACATTTCTTTGTGTTTTTTGTCTTTGTATATTAACACTTTTTTTTAGATTTCTTTTCAGTGTACCAACATTTCTTTTTCTTTTTTTCTTTCTTTGTGTATTTATTATCATTGTACGTTGTCTTTGGTACAAAAAAAAACCCAAAAAAAAACCACTTTGTGAAAAAATAGTACAGCGGCGAAAAATGTTCGACGATTTAAACAAGCTGACGATTCGCCACTTCTGTTTCATCAAGCACTTCCAGTTCCTGTTAACCACATGTGCTTTGTCACATAAGATTATCACCAGTCACTGGTCAGTTCCAGGGAATGTGACCCATACAGGTGTATCGAAGAGTTGGACATCTGTATTTTGAGTGAAATTGAGGGGAGGGTGGAGGGAGGAAGAGAGGGGAGGAGGGGGGGTTAATGATATTCACAGAAAAAGAATAGCAAATTCAAGGTAGTCATAAACACAGTGCAAAGGCTGAGTTGATGCACAGAAGTTTGTCTTATCATATTGCAACAAAAGTATTGTCCAAACACACCAGTCTGCTGTGATTTAGGATTTGTGAATCAGTTGGGGAAGATTTGACAGTGTTACCAGACACATCTTACCAAGAATCAGAGACTTAAAATTTGCTCAAGAATAAAGATTTTAGGCTTTGTATAGTCTTTCTGTCTGACTTATAGCAACAATAACAAGAAGAATAGTTGTCACAGACAATGAGACATTGAAAGAAGTACCTTTGATTAATTCATTGCTTTCTCAATAAATTTCATTGCTCACTTGATCAACAGACTTGTAAATGGCAACTTTGTCAGGAAGTTGATCAGTACAGTGTTATTCTTGACACATTTTTACTGTTCTGCTTTGATAATGGTGACAGTGTCAGCTGCCAATAGGAATAGATATGGACAAAAATCGTTCTTTCTTGGAAACTGCTGGGTAGTGTTGGAAGACAGAAACATCATCAGGAGTAGAGATAAGTGGATTGGGGTGGTTGGCATCTCTATCTTTTTTTTCTTCTTTTTTTCATGTTGCTTCATCTTATGTTTCTTTCCCTTTCTTTATTCTTTCTTTGTTCTTTTATTATCTTTTCTTTTCTTTCCACGTTTACCTTCTTTCTTTCTGTCTTTTTTATATCCTCTTTTGGAATTGATGATTTTGCATGTACATGTGATGAATGTATTAACATACATATATTAACTGCTTTCAGGCTAGTTTAGATGATGTATGTCTTTGTCAGTGTTTGAGTGAAGGAGCTTTATTTCCAGTGCAATATGTCCAGAAGCGCATGCTATAATTTGTTGCTTTCACTTATCGTGATTCAGTAGCTCCCAGTATTCCCAGAATGAATTAAACAGTGCAGTTGTGTTCTGACTTTTGTTTCATACTTTTGATCACAGCATTGTTTTCCATTGTGAAACAAAACTTGTTTCTTTAATTTAAGAATATACTATGCTTATATTTGATTCTGTATGCAGAATCTCAGTTACTATAGATTAAAAAGAAAATTATTTGTAGAATTCTTCAATAGAAGCAGATGCAATGGTGAATGAAAAGATCTTTTCTTTTTAGCTTACATATTCTGAGTTCATTTCATTTGATACACACTTGTGCATGTATGCTTGCACAATGAACTCTTTCACTATCTGTCAGTCACTCTCTCCAGCATACACACACTCTCTCTCTCTCTCTCTCTCTCTCTTTCTCCCCCCCCCCACCCACCCCTCCCACCCTCCCCCATTCCCACCCTCTCATGCAGTACTGTCTCAGCAAAAGTGAAATCTAATCCCAGTAAGAAATGACAAGTGTGAACAGATTTAAGCATACTTGTACTTCTTGCTTGTGGATTTGTGTAGTTCAGATCTCTTAGAATGATAATAATGATTATTATTATGATTATTGTAATAATGATAATAATGTTAATATATTGTACTTATAATGGGCTCCAAGCGCCTCACTTTAAGGGTTGGTGGGGTTTTGGGGTGGATGAAAAAAAAAAGTTTGAATGAAATATCCCCAGTGTAGTTGGAGGAGACCAGAAAGAAAACGGAGAATTTTTAAGCTGGAAAATAAACTTACCATTCCAACTTTAGATTTTCCATTTGATTCAAGAAGAAAAAACAAACAAACCAGTAACATTTTGCATACTTGCACAGTTACATTTAGAATGCATTCACAACAAGCGACGTTAAACTGTTCATTTCCATTAAGAAAACCTGGAAACATTTTGCATACTTACATTTAGAATTCATGTAAGTAACTATTGTGCAGTGCTCATATATATATATATTTAATGAGAAATCTGTGTGTTAGATTCGCGCTGTGAATTGCATATCTGCAAAGAGTGTAAAATGCCAGTCATCGAAAACAAATTTCATTTTTATCATGGGATGTTCAGAGTATGCTGAAGTATGCAAAGAATGTTTGCAAAAAAAAGTGCGCAGCTCCAAAGTTTGTTAGCATTTTCAGCAATTTACTAAATGGTATTTAAATGAATAGTTAAAATTTAATCATGTTTTTTTTTTTTTTAAGACTGTTTTATAGTTTTTATATATGCATATTTTCATTTGTTGGACATGTTGTTTGTTAAACGCTGTTGTAATCCTCCATGTTCCAGTAGGAGTTTAAGGTTTATTAAGACTTGGAAGTTGATGAGAGGAATACTGACCAGTGTGTGGTGTGTGTGTGTGTTGTTGGGACAGATCCCGGCATGAAAAGAGGTAACAGCGGTGCTTCCCTGGACAGCGGAGTGGTGAGAGCTGCTTTCCTTTTTTCTTTTTCTTTTTTTTTTTTTTTTTGCAAAAAAATCAACAACAACAAACAATTATAGAAAAACATGTATGTGTAGCAAGTGTGAATGCATGTGTATTGTGTGTGGAGCAAGTGTGCGTATGTGTGTGTATGGTAAGCATGTGTACATGTGTGATGTATGTGTTGCAAGTGTGTATACGTGTGTAATGAATGTGGAGCATTGGACTGTGTGATGTGTACATGTGTAGCAAGTGTATGTGATGTATGGAGCAAGGAAGTATGTGATGTATGGAGCAAGGAAGTATGTGATGCAGGTGGAGTGAACATATGTGTCTGTCTGTAAGGTATGAGGAGCACGTGTGTGTGTGTGTAAGGTATGAGGAGCACGTGTGTGTGTGTGTAAGGTATGAGGCGCACGTGTGTGTGTCTGTAAGGTATGAGGAGCACGTGTGTGTGTGTGTAAGGTATGAGGAGCACGTGTGTGTGTGTGTAAGGTATGAGGAGCACGTGTGTGTGTCTGTCTGTAAGGTATGAGGAGCACGTGTGTGTGTGTGTAAGTGTAATCAACAACTTCCTCCATCTACTCTGTTTAATATCTGGTCCTTAGCAAGTGTTGGGTAGTACATGTGGAACAAGTGTGTGTGTTCAGTAGGAGTCCATTGAATATCTGACTTGCAATGGTTGGGTTGGGTTTCAGTTTTGTCTTTTAACCATGTTTGGCCTTAACACTTGTCCATGATCATGGAATACACTACAAACAATGTAGAAAATAAAAATCTAAAACAAATATGGCATTCTCAGTTGCCTATGATCAGAAATACACTTTTTTTCTTCTTTTCTTTTTCAAACTTTTTTTTTATCCAAATGACTATACATGCAATGAAAAAAAGAAGACTGAAGGAAAAAAAGATACCAGGACGTAGAAAAACTATCTTAAAATGAATAGAAAACAGAAATTAAAATAAACACTCACACACACACATCCATATACACATGTGCATTTTTCAAACACACAGAAATACACTATAATCATAAACACATGAACCTATTCATACACATACACACAGGAACTGACATTTTCTTATTTTATTCCTGCATTGACTCGGTGTCAGAGGTAGAGAGAGGTGTGCTGAGCTGTGCGGGTCACCGTCACGCCGTGTGTCTCCTGTTGCAGGTGTCTGGCAGCGTGGGAAGCTCTGGAAGCCGTGACGACAACCTGGGGGCCAGTGCCGCGCTGCCCGGCCCCCCGCCCGTCCCCTCCCGCCCCCAGGCCCCCTCCACCTCCTCCCCCCACCACCCTGACCAGGTGGGCAAGCCCCGCCCCCCCGTGGTGATGCACCCTGGGCTGCCAGATGGCACGGAGGTGTGAGCGCCCTCTGGAGGGAGGAGGGGGGCGACAGCGACTGTTGGGGGACTGTGGACTGGTTCTGTGGTGTGTGGACGGTGACGTCTTGGTGCCTGATGATTCCTGGGCTCTGTGACTGTTGTGGAGAGGAGAGTGCGGCATTGTGTGTGTGTGTGTGTGTGTGTGGAGGATACATTGTGGTGTGGTGTGGTGTGTGTGGACATCATCATCCTTCAAGAAGCTGCTCCCTCTCTGCACGGTTCACTAGCCAGCCAGTCCCCGAGATGCAGTGAATTGTGTTTGTCGTTGTGAGACAAGTATGGACATGTTCTGGGCTTCTGGAGGAAACTACAGGAGTGGAAGTGTGTACAACTGATGGTGTAAAAGTGGCAGTATATCAAGTGTGCAAAGGACAGTTTTGGAGTTAATGTGGCAGTATCTGTTTTCAAGTGTCAGCGTGTGTGTATACAAGCAGCAGTGTGTGTACATGCAACAGAGTGTGTGCAAGGAGCAGTGTGTATACAAGCAGCAGTGTGTGTACAAGTGACAGAGAGTGGATGCAAGCTTCAGTATCTGTGTGAGGACATACAGTAGCTCCATTTATCTTGTGCGTACACTTTCACTGAGGAGTTGAACCATTCAATGTATTCAGCAGGCCAACTGTAATAGCCCAACACAAAACTTGTCAGTCACTCAGAGAGACCAGTGCAGTGAGGGGAGACGGGAACCAGTGGTATCTTCACAACTCAAAGACGTCCGAAAAGGGGGCGGTACAATGTATCGTGGATCAGACTGGACAGTGCTGCAGCACATAAGTTATTTTTATCTGAAGAGAAAGACACGAGATGTGTATGGAGGGAGGGGGAGGGGCTGGTGTGAAGCTGTGCAGTGTCTCTAGTGAAGGTGGAGAGAATGCACTGGGTAAAGAATGGAACAGGACTGGACATTGAGGAGAGTTGTGTGTGTGTGTGTGAGAGAGAGGGGGGGGAAGGTAATCATGGGCTGTAGGTCTGCTTGTTTGTGAGAGAGACGTAGAGTGAAAGACCAAGACATGAGGAGGGTTAGTCAGTGGAGGAATGTGACCCACAAGTCTTTCATTTCCTTGGGGTGATGTGATGTGATTTGTTGTGATGTGGGGTGTGACGTAGATTAGTTTTTGTGTGTCGGTGGTGGTTCACAGTTGACTTGTAAGCACCACCATCTGTGTCTCCTCCCCTCGATCCAGACATGGATAACTTTGTTGGAACACTACACTTTGGATAGCTTTTTTTCCCTTCTCCTTTTCATTTATCAGTACTGTTTCAGGCTTCACCCCACCCCACCAACACGCCCTCTTTCTCTTTTATTCTTATACATTCTTTTCAGGATGTACTGGATTTGTACAGTCTTATTCCAGATATCACGTTTTGGACTTCTTTTTTTTTAATACGTTTTTTGTTGTTTTTTTGCTTGTGTCCTGTTGGAAGATTGCACAGTGATGTTTTTTACTGTTAGGGTCTCACCTGGATGTGAAGAGTAGACAGTTTGTGAGGAAAATGCATTGATGAATAGCGCCTGCTCTTGTTGAAGCCTTTCTGGGCTTGTGCACATACCTGTGTTTTGTCTTTTGACATCGCTTTGTTTCCAGAACCAACAAAGCTAGTTGTTGCTTTTTTTCTTCTCCACAACACAATCAGCACTGTAGAAGAGAAATGGAGAAAATGTTGATTTAGGTTTTGTGTGCAATATTAGATATGTGCTTGTTTGCATGGTTGAGTCATGTTGTATGTATATATCTATTTTTTCTGCACTTAAATGAAAAACAGATGCCATACACTGCAAGGTTTTGTTTTTTCCCACTTTTTTTTTTTTCCTTCTTTCTTTTTTCTTCCTGCTTCTGTCCCCAACATGCACTTGTACATAGTGATCAGACTTTGTTCTGTCATGGTTACTTTCCAGTGTTACAATTCTTACATCGGAGGATGTGAATGAACATCCACAGAATTTCGTATGGTTGGCGTCTTTCATCTTTTTTCTTTTCAGTTTTTTTTTTTTAAATGAGTGTAAGCAGTTGTTAAAGATCTCATCCACATAGTTAAATTGTTGTCAGAAGTTGTTCAAGATCTCTTGATCCATCTAATTAAAAAATAAATTGTTGCTTGATTTCAAAAGCATGTGTGTGGGGGAGGGTGGATTGTCCATGATCAAAACATGGAAAAGGAATTGAAAATCACCTTGCTGTTAGACGTGATCTGGACAGTGGCATTGTGAGTCACGTGTATCGTTTTAAGATGGCATGACAACTGGGCCGATTCTAGACGTCTCCACTGATTTATTGGTGTCAGGAATGAAGAGAGAGAGTCATGCATTTCTGGATCAGTTTTCAGTTGCATGCAGTGGGAAAGAGTGCTTGAAGCTCTCCACAGTCTGACCAGTGGAGTGTGGTGGAGGATGAACGGAGGGGGAGTCTTTAACGCTGAAGGCAAACATCGCTTGCATCATCCCCATCCTCTTCAATATTTTCTGTGCTGTCACCCTGATGTAATCTGTGCTGGGTCAGTTGGAACAGAAAGGTCTGCATAGGTTGTGGCAGATAGACTCGTCACTGGGCCAATGAGAACAGGAACGTCAACGAATGTTGCGGCCATTCGTGATATCTCTGAGCTGTAACAAGAGGAAAGTTGGTGAAAGTTGCAGCAAATAGCTGTGTCACAGAGTCAATAGGAAGAATGTTGGTGTAAGTTGCGACAAATAGCTTTGTCACTGGGCCGATAGGAACAGGAACATTGGTGTAAGTTGTGGCAAACAGCTGTGTCACATAGTCAATAGGAAGAACGTTGGTGTAAGTTGTGATAAATAGCTTCGTCACTGGGCGGATAGGAACAGGAACATTGGTGTAAGTTGTGGCAAACAGTTATGTCATCAGGTCAGCAGGAACAGGAAGGTTGGCGGAAGCTGTGGCAAACAGTTATGTCATCAGGTCAGCAGGAACAGGAAGGTTGGCGGAAGCTGTGGCAAACAGTTATGTCATCAGGTGAGCAGGAACAGGAAGGTTGGCGGAAGCTGTGGCAAACAGTTATGTCAGCAGGAACAGGAAGGTTGGCGTAAGTTGTGGCAAACAGTTATGTCATCAGGTCAGCAGGAACAGGAAGGTTGGCGGAAGCTGTGGCAAACAGTTATGTCATCAGGTCAGCAGGAACAGGAAGGTTGGTGTAAGTTGTGGCAAACAGTTATGTCATCAGGTCAGCAGGAACAGGAAGGTTGGTGTAAGTTGTGGCAAACAGTTATGTCATCAGGTCAGCAGGAACAGGAAGGTTGGTGTAAGTTGTGGCAAACAGTTATGTCATCAGGTCAGCAGGAACAGGAAGGTTGGTGTAAGTTGTGGCAAACAGTTATGTCATCAGGTCAGCAGGAACAGGAAGGTTGGTGTAAGTTGTGGCAAACAGTTATGTGATCAGGTCAGCAGGAACAGGAAGGTTGGTGTAAGTTGTGGCAAACAGTTATGTCATCAGGTCAGCAGGAACAGGAAGGTTGATGTAAGCTGTGGCAAACAGTTATGTCATCAGGTCAGCAGGAACAGGAAGGTTGGTGTAAGCTGTGGCAAACAGTTAGGTCAGCAGGAACAGGAAGGTTGGCGGAAGTTGCAGCACATGATCTGACCATCAGTACATTAGCTCTTTGATCTCCTCAAAAAGAAAAAAGTCCCTGCTCAATGTGCTGGTTATGATGAACCTTTCGGACGATCTTTTTTTTTTAAACCCTGATATTGGCTTTATTGTCAGAATGACATGTTTGAGAAAGGTGTGTTAAACTTGCCCTTCGTGGTGATGTGTTTTTCTGTTTCCAGAGTTTATTTTCTCCCCTTTAAAAGCGGGAAAGTGTTTGTGTGTTGAATTCAAAGTGGGTAGATGCGGTTTTCTTGTAAGAATATTCAACATCGATTTGAAACAGGAAGATAGCCCATTACATGTCAGTAATCTGTCCAGTTGATATCAGAAAGTATGCTGTGTTTCGTTTTCTTGTATTTATTTATTTATTTATGATAATATTCAGACCTTCAGGAGTGTGTCAAATCAAATACCAATAGCCATGTTGTGCTGTTGTTGGTTTGTTTTCCTTTCCCAGACAACAACAATCTTTTTGCCCCCAGCAAAAAAAGAAAAAAAAGCATGAAGGGGGCAGGCAAGGTGAGGTGAGCACTGCATTTCTGTTGTTCTACATTTGTTGTACTAGCTTTACTTTTTTGTAAATACCTCGGGTTGCATCTTTTTTCTTTCTTTTTTTCCTTTCATTCTTACAACTTCAGTCTGTGTACCATGGAGGAAGCTGAAAGCAAGTGAGATGTGTCAGTAGGCGACAACAGTTGTATGTGCAGGAGCAGCAAAGTCCTGGGGAGGTGGGGGGCATTGCCGTGACCTCTTGACCCATGGCAGATGAAGGGGGGGCACCGGGTTTGTCCCCCAGCTTCCCTCCACCTGCCTCCTCCCCCACCCCACCCCCGGTCAGCTGAGGGGCTGGCCTCTAGACTGGTAGAATTCATGTGACGCCAAAAAAGTATAATAAAACAGTGACTTGCCCTTGCTCTGCTGTCTTCTGGCTGCCTGTTTTAAGTCATGTTCACAATTATTTTCCTGTGGTTGCTGCTTCAGGAAAAACTCTTTACTAGTAAGTATTTAAAGGAGCAAGGCTTGTTCCCCCCCATTCACTGAGTTTCCCCCCTAATGCTTCTGATAACTAAAAAGTACATGACTGACTTGCTGTGACCGTCTGCCAATGCTTTAGACAGCCACCACCACCCCAAAAAATAACCAAATAAATCCCATCTTTCTCTTCGCTCTCCCTCCCACACAGACAAAATCCAGTGTCTAAAAGAAGAATGTTTTATTTATCATATATCCAGTGACTTGGTGAGAAAAGGGCTATTTACAAAAAGGGCAGGATCTGACCAATGACAATCTTGCAGGGCGTTCTGTCAATGATTGGTCAAATCTTTTGATGGGTTTAAGGAACCAATGAAAAGGTCTGGATGCAGTAATGAATATGCATGAAAAACAAGGTCTCATCTGAGACCACATAACTAAAAAAAATCTAACAAAAAGAGATACAGTGAAGAAATAAAAAACAAACATCCATTCCATGTCACTTGTGTCATTCTTGATGTCGGGGGTGCCAATTTCTGCTGCGTAAGGAAGGTTCAGGGAACAAATTACATGAACAAAATCATATGACAATGCTATATAAATAAGGTATGAAAGAAACATGAACAACATGACAAAAGTGTAGTGATGTGTTTCTCAAGCCAATGCAGGGGAGAATGGCATTATGTCTGATAAGTGATGTATGTATGTGCGTGACATCCTTTTAAACTTGAGATCCAGCTGACAACTCAATTCAGTTCACACAGACAGGGGTGGTACTGGTAGGAATAGGAACTGCAGTACATGCGGCTTCACTGCTGTGAGCCATAAACCATGTCCGTACCAATTCAGATATGTAAACACATATTTCAGGACATGCCTAGTAAATACATCACCGCATCTTTCAAAACAACATCATGGTCACAATTTATCATGGCAGAAGCTGTTTTTACGATGGATGACAAGCCATGCTTTGGAAACATGTGATGGCAAGACAAATGAACCCTGAGGAGAAAGAAAGAAAAAAAATGATGTATCTCACACACACACACACACACCCTGCACATGCACTCACCCCCCACTCCACCCTCCCCCCCTTTCCCCATCACCCTTTAATTTTCATCCCGGAATGACTGACTGAAAACTGACCAAATGCGTCCCTGCACCGAGTTCAAGAACTGAAAAGCAACATAATGTTTTCATTCTTGAAACAACATATGCCACAAATAAATTGAGCGCATTCCAAAACAACAGGAGAGTGACATTCCATCACATTCACTTTCCCAAGCTCTCCACCTTATTGTGTATTCCACTTTACAAAGACAACCTGTGACACTTGCTCGCCCAAAACTTTTTTTTCCCAGGCTGTTAACAGAAATCATTATTTTTCAGAAAGGGGTTTAAGTCAACTTCAAGGATCACCTTTCTTTTTTTCTCCTTAAATTCTATCGGTTTCTCAGACAGACTGGTTTATCTCTTCTTTTTTTTCAAAATGATTGACAGACTTATCTTTTCAAAGTATAAGTTGTACACACACACACACACACACACACACAGAGAGTCTCTAGCAGGAAAGGTTCATGCGTCACCGTTACAAAAACAGTGTGAGAGAGAAACATTGATAAAAAGTCCAACACAAGGAACAGCAAACTGAACCACCACCCTCACGACGGCAAAGACAAAGCTAGGTCCTCATGGAAGTGGACAGCTATGACATGGGGTTTCACAACACAGATGGCATCGGTTTGATGACAGATGACACCAGTTTAATAATAATAATGGACATTTGTTGAGCGTTTTCCTCCCTTAAAGAGGGCTCAAAGCGCATTACAATAAACATTAAACACACAGGTGCACACGCGTGCAATAACTCACAAAAGCAAGAAGAAAAATAATGATTTGGCACAAAATAATATAAAACAGATTCAGAGACTACACGCACTACATAATTACACACACACACACAACGAAAGAGAGAGTGAGTTTGCATGGCTTATAAATGAAAAGGTATGGAAAGTCTATGGATAGGCGTTTTCAAAAAGATGTGTTTTCATACCAGTTTTGAAAGATTGAAATGAAGGAGAGTGGCGAAGATCATGAGCTAAACTGTTCCAGACATATGGAGCTGAATAAGAAAAGGAAGAATCACCGAAGGATCGGGTTTTAACACGGAGAACAAGTAGCCGCCGTGAATCAGAAGATGATCTGAGTTGTCGACGGGGTGTGTTGGTTTGAATCAATTCTCTCAGATACTGAGGAACAGCACCTAAAATGGAGTTGAAGGTGAGAATTGCAACTTTGTACTGAATGCGGGCAGAAATTGGTAACCAGTGAAGAGAATGCACAAGATGAGTGATATTGTCAGTCTTTTTGGTTCTAAAGATTAATCTTGCTCCTGCGTTTTCATGACAACACAGATTCATTTTCCTCAGGTTCACAACACACAATGAGACAAAACACAAGAAAGAAAGAAAGGAAAGTCTCAAGAGTTAAGAAATCCAATGGCATAAAACTCCTCCATATTGCTGGTCACCCTGCCAAACAAGCAAGTCTGCAAGAGCATGGTAAACTGGTGACTGGGAGAGTTCAAATCCCATTAGAGAGGTGTGGTGGTGGTGGGTTTTTTTAATTTTGGTTAGGGGGGTGGGGGAATCTGTAGCTGGCTACTACCCACAGATGAGAGTGTTATGGGCTCAAATGGTAAGACTGGGGCCACACACCCTAGGGTGGTCTACTTCACGGATGCTTCTTCGGGTGTGGTGTTCAAATTTCTTGACCAATGCTTCTGGTGCATGTATCTCTCAATCTGGTCGACATGGGGATGCATTAAGAGAGTACAGCCTTGTCAAGTAGTCCCAAACCTAAATGAAACCCCACTGCAACATGGTCTCCAACCCCATCATCATTTATCATCACCAAAATACAGAAAACAAATGTCCCAAATACTGGGGAAGTGGTTTCTGTTCTTTTTTTCTTTTGTCACAATTTTGGAGAGGGGGAAGATATAAAAAAATAAAAAAAAATTAAAAAAATCTCTTCACTGACTAGACAAGCCATCCATTCTACACTTAACAAAAAAAAAAAAAAAAAAAAAACACAACATAATTCCAAGCATAGAAACTATTACAAAACAACACCAATTTTTTACAGCAGTCCGACTGATGACATGGGAGAAAAATGTTTCAAGTGTAAAATAAACGCACAAAGTAATAAAACCAAAAGAAACCCTCAGGCCAAAATGCTTAATGAAAATAGGAAATTTTCTATCTAAAAATATGTTTAAATAACATACTTACTGTGACCCAACTAGTGCAGACTCCAGCAGGGGTCTGACATTCCTGTCCTGTGCAAACTACTATCCACCAATGCAGAGAAAAAGAAAGCAACTATGGCCGATAACCTCCCAGAAGTAGGTAACCTCCCCTTTGTCCCGCTGGCTAGCGCCCTCTTTTGACAGCAATATGCCATCACCAGCGCAGCGAGCAGGGAGAACAGGAAGCAGGGAGGCCGGGAGGGTCTTAAATTTGGGTCACGGTAAGTATGTTATTTAAACGTAATTTTAGAAAATTTCCTTTTAATTACACATACTTAACCGTGATCCAACTAGTGCGGAATAGCGCGACAAGGTGGAGGGCTCGCCTGTTCTACTGTCTGTGTGCTGTGATGGCCTGTTGTGCAACTACCACAGAAGCGATGCCTCTTGAGCCATCATCCCGCAAGCGTGCGACGTCTCTCAGATAGAAGTCGATGAAGGTGGCAGGGTTTTTCCAGTAGGCAGCATCCATGATGTCTTGCAGCTGTGTTGAGTGCGCTAAGGCAAGAGAAGAGGACCATGCTTGGACTTCATGCGCTCTGGCTGAGGAGGCATCAAGTCTCAATCCTTCTGTTCTATTGCCAGTGCGCTGCAATGGCCTGTTGTGTGACCACTGCAGAGGCAACACCTCTTGAGCCATCATCCCTACAGTGATAGATGTCCCTCAAGTAGAATTCGATGACGGTAGAGTGTACTGTGTCGCCTAAGGATATTGGTGCAG
This sequence comes from Babylonia areolata, assembly GCF_041734735.1. Taxonomy (NCBI): domain Eukaryota; kingdom Metazoa; phylum Mollusca; class Gastropoda; order Neogastropoda; family Buccinidae; genus Babylonia; species Babylonia areolata. Next base: position 39,919,618 of record NC_134883.1, read on the forward strand.
GCAAAGAAGACTGAGGTCCGCAGCTGTTGTGGGGGAGGTCTGTGGACCACAGCTGTGCTGATAAATGTAGCGCAAAGATAATTGGGTCGGTGTGTTGAATCTACACTTTACTGAGAGCCCTTTGAATCAAAGGAAGGGAAGGAAACATACCCTATAGGGCTTTCTCATTTGAGTGCGGTTGAGCGTCAATGCAAGGAGGTGCACTGTGGTTTGATCTGATGATTCCACATCGGTTGTGGGCCGATAGTGGGAGTGATATATGTGTTTAGAGGAAACTGTGGCACGAGACAGAGGTAGGCCACCATGTGGGGCTTGCCTTAGGCGTGACAGCCAGATCTGTAGAGCTCCTCCATGAGAGCTGACAGGCGATAGGCGCTCCCCTCCCCCCCACCCCCCCACTTTTCTGTCGTTCCCAAAAAAAAGACAGCACTGGCATGTTGCCTATGCATAGAAGGGCAGACATTTGGCAACAAGAGACTTGAGGTCCCTGACAGGGCTGTGTAATTGCCCAGGTAGGTACCATCACGAAGGGGCATACGGAAGGCTTGGTGGCTTCTCTACCTTGAGTGTGGCATGTTGGAGCAACCTGCAAAAAGTTGTCGGCAGTCAATGGCTGGGATGGATCAGGCTGTGGAAGTGCACTTCATGTGCCTGCAGGTCACTGAGTCTCATTCTGTGGTGGAATTCCTAATGGAAGAGGATTTCCGCCACCACGGACACATCGCACATAGGGCCCAGTCTAACGTGCGGATCCAAAACAAGCTTTTTTTTTTCTTTTTTTTTTGTGTGTGTTGTTCCCCCAAAGAGATTGTGGCACATTCCATTGGTGCAACTGTGGGTACGGGTAAAGAGACAGAGGAGGTCGACTCGTACACTGCTGACTGGCTGGGCCGAGAACACGGATCGCGTCGAGTGCGTTCGCGGATCGATAAAAATGACATTAAAGGCAACACTGACATGAGTGTGTGGCAACAAACCTCTAGAAGTCACCAGAGGAGGTGTAGGAGGTGGTGGAGGTCTGGAGTGGACTGGAGGGAGCGGAGGAAGTGGAGGAGGCGGCAGGCTGGCGTTGTTGAGAGGGCCAGGAGTAGAGGGCCCAGAGTGTCAGCAAATCGATTGCAATCGCGCCTTAATTTTATCACCCAATCGAGCTACATAATTATGTGACCTGGTTGGAGACATAATTTGACAAAAAACAAGAACGTCAGAGAATTGACAGACAGACAGAAAATACGAAAAAAAACTCAGCCGTATGAAGAGCACAGGAACAGGAGTCATGATGGCTGCCGGAAAAAGAGGGCGCTAGCCAGCGGGACAAAGGGGAGGTTACCTACTTCCGGGAGGTTATCAGCCGTAGTAGCTTTCGTTTTCTCCGCATAGGCGGATAATACGAGGGTCATTCAATAAATAAGGTGATTTTTTTGGTATAAGGACTTCTAATACAGATAGAAGCTTACTTTTTTTTATTTTGTTTTGTTTTACTTCTTTTTCACATGGATTTAATTTGTTTGGCTCATTAAAAAAAAAAAAAACTTTGAGAGTTTTGGCAATTAACAAAGATGGCCGACCAAGAAGCATGCTCCAGGATTGAACAGCGGTCAGTTATCAAGTTTTTGGTTGCTGAAGGGTGCAAACCAGTTGAAATTCATAGGAGAATGTCAACTGTGTATGGTGCCACATGTTTTAGCCGAAAAAATGTCTACAAGTGGGCTAAATTGTTTAAAGAAGGACGGAGCAGTGTTGAAAGTGACGATGAAGTCAAAAGTGTTGTGAGCGACTGGCTGAGACATCAGTCCAAAGATTTTTACGCTGAGGGAATACGGAAGCTTGTGCACAGATGGGAAAAGTGTGTGACAGTGCTGGGAGACTACGTTGAAAAAAAAAGAAAAAAAGTAAGCTTCTATCTGTATTAGAAGTCCTTATACCGAAAAATTCACCTTATTTATTGAATGACCCTCGTAGTTTGCACAGGACAGTAATGTCAGACCCCTGCCGGAGTCTGCACTAGTTGGGTCACGGTTAAGTATGTGTAATTAAATGGTAATTTAGACAAAACTGAATTACATTCTCTTTTTTTTTTTTTGTTTGTTTGTTTTTCATAAGTATAACACATATATTCACATCACTGCTTTGTTACCAAAATTAATAGTGATTCTAAGACACTGTAGAAATCTTATCCAAAACGCAAATTCACCCCCCCAAAAAAACTAGAAGAAAAAAATCTTTGGACAGTTATAAACAATGTTTGCTTGAGGAAAGGAGAGGAAGAAAGAAAAGATCCACTCCCTTCTATTTCCCTCATGGGCTTCAAACCAAGAGATAAACAAAAAGAAACATCTGCACATTCTGAGGTCCATGTGGGTGGTTTCTCAATGCCAAAAGCATCACATGTCCTCACACTGTCCTTATGTATCTGTGCAATCCCCAACTCTTCCCAAATTATTGTTCACAAAACACACGGGAAAAGGATAAAATACAGGAATAAAGCATTAGTTTAAAAGAATCATCCACAGTTATGAAAGGCAACAAGGAATTTGTGTGTATGTGTGCTGATCAGCATTTAATCTTTAAAAGAATAACCCGTTTCTCTGAAAGAGGCAGCATTTTCTCCAGAAAATATGCACTCTTTTCTTGAACCAACAAAACCTGATTTTAGACACTTTTTGTGTTAGTGGGTAAGATTTTTTTTTTTTTTTTTTTTTTTACAAATTTTTAAAAATAATTTCAATTGAGGAGACCTGTTACTTGACCCTGCTGAATGAAAGGAAAGTAAGTTCCTTTCTTCAATCTACACGATTCTTCAGCAAAATACATTATAGCTGTTCGCCTCATCTGAGAATCGCTGATGCCATGTCAACATAAAAATCTTGACAGTACGTTCAATGGTACTGAAGTTGTTAATCTACATCATGTAATGTGTGCGTGTGAGTGTGTGTACATTTATTAGTATGCACATGATACGCTAAAGTTACATATGGCACTGTACTAAGAGGTCACATTAAATTGATTAATAAAATATAAAATAAAGAAAAGAATTGGCATACTTCTGTTGACCAACAACCCAAACACAGATAAAGAATTCTGCTGGAAAGCTAGATCTAGTAGAAGTCATATTTTGGTGAAGCTGTTCAGTTTAGTATTTTGTACAGCATTGACTCAGTGACTTCAACTATTGCAAACCTGAAGCAAACCAATGACACAGCAATTATCAGTCTAGTCCCCCACCCACACCCTGCCCCCCAGACCCTTATAACACCACACCCACCCACCCCCATCCACTGTCTCTGAATTTGACAGTCTGACCACCACACACAGAGAATTTTGCCCTGATTCTACCAGGGCAGCATATTCAGCAAAGGATCTCTTCCTTCCCAAGGATGGAATCCAGTGTTCTTTTCTCCAAGCAAAGAACATGAGGCTGGGTTGGTGGACAGTAGACCCAGGTGACCAGAAGTGCTAAGACAAGTCAGAGCCAACACATCACCATGATGCACTGTCAATGAAGTTATATGCAGATGGTGGGGTAAGGGTTCTTTCTCTTCTGTCACACAATTTCCAAGAAGTGAAAATGTTCACTGAAGGCCAAACCAATGAGGACTATGAAGGGATGATAGTACTACTGGTACACTCTTCTACCCTCTCCCCTCTCTCTCTCTCTCGACTGACACATTATGATGCAATGGGACTTGCGGCAGTATCGAAAGCAAGCAGGGGTGTATGGAGTATTAAACAGTGATGACTACAGCTCCCAAGGTGTAATTTCATAAGCTTTTTCTTAATACGGTGAAACCATGTTCACTTTTCTTTCTTTTATCTAAAAACCATTGTACTGTACTTCAACAAATACTTCAACAAATCATTACCATATTGATTAAACAGACATCTCCACATCTGTTTAGTTGTGACCAACCGGCAGATTTTCACAACATTTAACCTCAAAGTAATAAAAATGCTGCCACAGTAGAGTCACAACACACCAAAAACAAGAATGCAGGTCAAATTCGCAAAATACAAAATCAACACTCACACACACAAATACACACCTTCTTTGCAAAGTCTACATCTTGGTTTCAAAGACAAGGGTTGATGCCGAGACAAATAATCTGATGGGTTGACATTAAGGTACAAAAATAAAAAAGTGAAATGAAAAGAAACATTCTGATTGGTCTACCATCTTGGAAAAAGCCAATGAAAACAGATCTTTCAATAACTGTTGGCTGAAAGCTATTTCCAGGAGTTCTCCCCTGTCAGCTGAATGGCCCCAGTGTTCCTGGTCAACCCCCACACCACCTCAAACACATCATCACCACAATGCTGCCCAACACATCCCCTAACTCAACTCACACAGCAGGTGTCATGGTATGTGAAAGGTACAGCCAGTCAGGAACAAACACACATCCCGAAAACAGAGTATGGTTGCCAACACAGCAGGGTAAAAACAGTCATAAAGCCCACTTGTTCATTCCAGTGAACTCTGGAGTTGCAGCCACAAACACAGTAGAAGGCAATCAAGGGGACAAACACAGAGGGGAACAACTTGGCAGCACCCGTAATTTTCACAAATGAGCTAAATCATGATCATCATTATGTCTCTTTTTACTGCCATGAAAATCCAATATTGTCCCTGTCAGTGTTGGTGTCACTGTTAATATTGCCCACTGACGATTCTCAATAACATTCAGGTTTAAAACTGTCACCCACCTCAGGGGATATGGCCAATCAGGATAATAATCTCAAGGCAGGTGGGAGGGAGGGAACCTAACACAACTATGACACCACCAGAATGACGTTCCCTAACACTACAATGACACCACCAGAATGACGTTCCCTAACACTACAATGACACCACCAGAATGACATTCCCTACTACTACAATGACACCACCAGGATGACGTTCCCTAACACTACAATGACATCACCAGAATGACAGTCCTTTATGCTACAATGACACCACCAGAATGACGTTCCCTAACACTACAATGACACCACCAGAATGACATTCCCTACTACTACAATGACACCACCAGGATGACGTTCCCTACTACAATGACACCACCAGAATGACGTTCCCTAACACTACAATGACACCACCAGAATGACATTCCTACTACTACAATGACACCACCAGAATGACATTCCTACTACTACAATGACACCACCAGAATGACATTCCCTAACACTATAATGTCACCACCAGAATGACACTACAATGACACCACCAGAATGACATTCCCTACTTAGGCTACTACTACAAAGACACCATCAGAATGACTTCCGAACAGAGCAGCAGAAACACCATCAACTCATTTATATTGGGTGTCTGTGATTCAAACTCACAGCATTACATGGACTGCATGTTCAGCACTCTGCCAACAGAGCTAACAAGGCAGACCAAAATGACTCAGAAAGCAAGTTTTGCAAGTCTACAAAGAACGACCTCCATGCACTGGTACGTCGTTTCACCAAGCTTTAAGCAAGCAGCCTGGATCTGCAGCCATGGAGAGAAGTCTTTCACATCAAACACTGCAAAACAACAAAAACATATATGACAGAATATCAAAACTACTACCACTTCTTCTAGTTTACTGGCACAAGAAAGCATGTAAAACAGAAGACCAGCAAAAACAAACATAAAAAGAAAAACTAAAAACATCCAGCCCACAGAAATACCACACCCCAAAGCAAGGAACAACACTCACAACACTCCAACCTTTTCTTCTTTTTTTCTTTTTTAAAGAGAACAGAGCAACAAAAACAAAAACAAAAAAAATCAAAGAACTGTTCTGAGAATACATCTGGGGAATACCCAGCAAATCACCACCAGCTGAACGATGAAAGTAAAAAAAAAAAAAATTTAAAAAAAACCATCATTCTGTATTTCTTGTTTTCAGAAATTGTACAAGATGTGTCACAAAAGATTATAATACGTTTTTCTTCTCCCAACTTGTGAAAGAAATCTGAGATGTGACATCCCCCATCAATCCAACCACACAAACATCTCTGCAGACACACCAGAAGACTGTGCAGACAGTAACTGACTGAGGGTGGAACACAACACTGACAACAGACATCTACTTGCTCAGGGACAGGCCTTAGAGGTTAAAAGTCTCTGGGTACTTGCTGGACTGTCGCATTACAACAAGCAACCTATTCAAAAACAGACCCGGGTTCTTGTCACCCTTGCTTCTTGTCCAGCCAACCACACAGTGCCATACCAGACTAAGGATCAGCATTGAATGGATGAAGAGGAAGAGAAAATGGGATGACTGTCCACTGAGGCCTCTTCATGATGAGTTCATCACAACACGTTCATCCAGGGAAAGGGAATTCAGGTCAGGGGGTAGCGTTTTTTGGAAAGGACCGGGATGGGTCCAACACCTGTGGGTCAAACAAACCATGGGGGTAATAGAGTAAATTTTGTAGAAATGGACATCACATGTGACTGAGGAGCAAGTCAACTGAGTGTGTGGAAATCTGTGAGATGGAAGAACTAAGCTTTTTATTTTACTCCAAGTCCCTTGCCACCTCACATTCCAGTCTATTCCTATCTTCCTGCACTTGATTCAAAAGTTCTCCCCCCTTTAAAAATATCACTGTGATTAAGCAGAGTTCTCTCCCATATATAGGAATCTTTTGTTGGTTTTTATTCCATGTTTGTTCTGGTTTTCATTTGATTGGAAAAAAAAAATGGTTAACATACTGTGTGGGTTCCACTGTTATTGTCGTCTGCTTCATTTCTCTTTCACTCTCTCTTTTTTATGGCACCTTCAGTATTCCTTTCACATACATGGGGTAACAATGATTTGGCATTAGCTGTTAAGTTACATCCTTCACTACTTCCACTGCCAGCAATACGTTCCATACATTCTTCACTACACTTCCCTTGCCTGCTTAACTCACACACACAACACTTTTTTTTAATGCAGCTTATGCAGCAGAGTACAAACATATGAAGTGGCACACACAGGTACACAAGGCAAGAGAGCATGGCCAACACTTTCAGGGACAGATCAACACAGAAAGCAGAAAACACACAGGTACAAAAGGCAGGAGCACATGGCCAACACTTTCAGGGACAGAGCAATGCAGAAAGCAGAAAACACACAGGTACAAAAGGCAGGAGCGCATGGCCAACACTTTCTGGGACAGAGCAATGCAGAAAGCAGAAAACACACAGGCAGTGAAGGGACTGAGGCTAACAACAACGACAGTAACAACAATACATTGTGAAGAGTTGTCAGGAAAAATGGCCCAGACCCTAGGCACATTCTCATGGTTCACGGCACTGCTGATGACTGATAAGCAGTCTTCTACTGGTTAAACTCTTACTGCACCCAATGGATGACATGCTGGTTTACAACAGGCAGATACAACTGAACAGGCCAAGACATCGATCAGGAAAAACAAATTCAGGCAGAAAATATAACTTATAAGAGCAAGAACAAAGCCATCATCATACAGCATCCAAAAACTTTAACAAAACAATCAACATATTTAAAACCAAAGAATGAAATTCAACCTCTTGCTTCCGTGAAAAATGAATGAATGTCAATGTCCACACAATGGCTGGAGTAGTTTCTTTTATAAACATGTTAATAAATCACAAATAATCTTATCTGCTGCTTTGTTCACCAACACTGATGACCTCAGACACACACACACACACACACACACACACACACGTAACTCTGTCCCCCATGCATAGTTTTCACACCAACATACAGCCCATCACAAGGCTCTATCCAGATCTGTCACACACACACACACACTTTATATCCACACATGTTGGGTTTCCCCCATCCCACACACATTTCTCACACCGATGATGCCCTGACACCACAGTTTTCTGGTAACAGGGGTGGAGGCAGCTTTCACCAGCTCACAGCTGGCAGCATTTCTCCCCTTGGTGTAAATCTCTGCTCTGTACACAGACTTGCTGCTCACTATGTACAGACCTCCAATAGATACATCCCCTTCACTCTGTACAAGAACATCAGTATTGCTGGCACCATCACCCCACATCCCTTGTCTGTTTATCCAGCACTGTACCCTGACCACCCTGACAGACAGCACCTCCTGTCCTTGCAGGCACATACCCAACGTCAGTGTGCTCTGCTCAGCTGAAAGCCTTGGAATACTTCTCTCTCCACTGTGGTCAATGGCATACAAGGGAAAAAAAAAAAAACACTGATGAGACCATGTCAGGGTGAGAGGTCTGGCGTGTGTAGCACGCGATGACACAGCGTCATGGAGGGGCAGAGGCAGATGTAGACGACCCAGTGACCGCGTCAGACTTGCTGTCCTGCCCCCCTTCAACCTCCCCCTCCTTTCCCTCGTGGTCCACTTCCATGTCCTCCTCCCTCACCACCCCTACATCCCCTTCATCCTTCCCCCCACTGGCTGGACCCTTCTCCTGCTGCCCTGCACCACTCAGGGTGCCGTCCTCAGTCTCCCTGTCTTTCCCAGTCACCTTGGCGCTGACATGAGAGGCGGCGGTCGATTCACGGCTCTCCACACTAACCTCAGCACCAGCAGAGGGTGCGCTGGGCTGTGTGGTGGAGCTGAAGCCGTCGTCCTGAGGTTCCTGCTTGATCTCCAGATGGGCGGGCGAGGGGGCGGAGGAGGGGTTGGTGGTGGTAGGGCGGGAGGAGCACTTGGTGCAGACGTAGTCCTCCTCCTCACAGATCTCGTTGGTGCCCAGCCCCACACACAGCAGGTGGAACCACAGCTCACACGAGTCACACTGCACCCAGTTCACTGCATTGCCTGGCCACACACACCACAACCAACACATCCACATTAATCAACTGTTAATGCTGCTGCATACAAGACCTCGTCACTCACATCACACAATCTCTTAGCCCTCTGTCAACTCTGACACACACATAAGCACAACAAAGGTTAAACTGAAAGGTCAAAATGTAAAAGATACTAAGTTAATACAAACATGGAAGTAGTAAAATACAACAGCTTGATTCATCACACAGTAAAAAGATATTCTAGAATTACATATACTTCAAGAAGCAATTTTTTAGAATGAGAAACACTACAGTGACAAAAGGAAATTTTCTATCTAAAATTACGTTTAAATAACATACTTACCGTGACCCAACTAGTGCAGACTCCGGCAGGGGTCTGACATTCCTGTCCTGTGCAAACTACTATCCACCAATGCGGAGAAAAAGAAAGCAACTATGGCCGATAACCTCCCAGAAGTAGGTAACCTCCCCTTTGTCCCGCTGGCTAGCACCCTCTTTTGACGGCAATATGCCATCACCGGCACAGTGAGCAGAGAGAACAGGAAGCGGGGAGGACAGGAGGGTCTTAAATTTGGGTCACGGTAAGTATGTTATTTAAACGTAATTTTAGATAGAAACTTTCCTTTTAATTACACATACTTAACCGTGACCCAACTAGTGCAGAATAGCGCGACAAGGTGGAGGGCTCGCCTGTTCTACTGTCTGTGTGCTGTGATGGCCTGTTGTGCAACTACCACAGAAGCGATGCCTCTTGAGCCATCATCCCGCAAGCATGCGACGTCTCTCAGGTAGAAGTCGATGAAGGTGGCAGGGTTTTTCCAGTATGCAGCATCCATGTCTTGCAGCTGTGTTGAGTGCGCTAAGGCAAGAGAAGAGGACCATGCTCTGACTTCATGCGCTCTGGCTGAGGAGGCATCAAGTCTCAATCTTTCTGTTCTATCGCCAGTGCGCTGCAATGGCCTGTTGTGTGACCACTGCAGAGGCAATACCTCTTGAGTCATCATCCCTACAGCGATAGATGTCCCACAAGTAGAATTTGATGAAGGTAGAGTGTACTGTGTCACCTAAGGATATTGGTGCGGGCAAAGAAGACTGAGGTCCGCAGCTGTACTGTGGGGGAGGTCTGTGGACCACAGCTGTGCTGATAAATGTAGCGCAAAGAAAATCAGGTCTGTGTGTTGAATCCACACTGTACTGAGAGCCCTTCGAATCAAAGGAAGGGAAGGAAACACATACCCTATAGGGTTGTCTCACTTGAGTGCGGTTGAGCGTCAATGCAAGGAGGTGCACATGTGGTTTGATCTGATGACTCCACATCGGTTGTGGGCTGATAGTGGAAGTGATATATGTGTTTAGAGAAAACTGTGGCACGAGACAGAGGTAGGCCACCATGTTGGGCTTGCCTTAGGCGTGACAGCCAGATCTGTAGAGCTCCTCCATGAGAGCTGACAGGCAATAGGCACTCCCCCCCACCCCCACCCTACCCCCTCTTTTCTGTCGCTGCCAAATAAGACAGCACTGGCATGTTGCCTATGCATAGAAGGGCAGACATTTGGCAACAAGAGACTTGAGGTCCCTGGTGTCTCTGGGACAGGGCTGTGCAATTGCCCAGGTAGGTACCATCACGAAGGGGCATACAGAAGGCTTGGTGGCTTCTCTACCTGAGTGTGGCATGTTGGAGCAACCTGCAGAAAGTTGTCGGCAGTCAATGGCTGGGTTGGATCAGGCTGTGGGAGTGCACTTCATGTGCCCGCAGGTCACTGAGTCTCATTCTGTGGTGGAATTCCTAATGGAAGAGGGTTTCCATGGGGAAAATTTTTGCTGAAGGTTCTTTAGCGAGAAAGGGGACCAGATCCATGACAGGCCTCTGGCTGTGTGTGGTGCGCACTAAGTCTGGGATGGAGCAGGGCAGGGGCAGGGAGGAAAGTGGCTCCAGATGTGTTGTACTGGCCATTTACATCAAATCACTGATATGACATGCATTTTCAGAATGGCCAACAGTAAAGTGAGAGCTGTATTATCAGCGGTTTCTGAATTGCAAAGGGAAATCATTTGCAGCTTAGTCTTTCATGAAGGACTATGTCTCTCAGACTAGAAGTCAAATTGCACTGGGACTTATTGCTGTAGCCTTGACTATGTCTCCCAGACTAGGGGGCTAACTAGCCTTTGGGATCTGTCCCGATGGTGAGTCCTAAGGCCCTCTTGATCGAGGGACTGGGGATGCAACTTGGGCAAAACTCTCTCTACTATAAATTGTATAATAAAATTCCAGGCCGAAGAATCGGGGCAGCAGTTGCCTCCTCTGCTGATCTGATGGTCAATGTCGTACACGACTGATTATCATATACTGGTCCTAGGAGGACACCAGTCAGCATGGGTAAATCAGGAAACAGCTGCTGTGTGCCTGAGGGATGAAGGTGTCCACCATGCAGGTTATGTTGAAATGTAAGGAAGCTGGAAGGAGTTGACGGGGTCTTGTGGTGCAACCATGTGTCTGAAAGACATGGTGCTTGCTTCCGAAGTGACAACAAAGTCATCCTCTGACAGGCCCTTGACTGAAGGCTGGGGCTCCATGATGGGATAGCCTGCCTAGGCTAGAAACCCCTGGAAGTGTCTCATTGGAAAGACAGTGCTTGAGGAGGAATGCCCATCTGTAACCACAGCAGTGGTTGTGTGTTGAGGCTGAAGGATCGGGCAGGGAAGACCCAAGTGCAGAAAATGCTTTCGAATGCCAATTGTTTGAGACATCGATGCTGGATCTCTGTTCAAGCAAGGCGATGGGGCGAACTAATGTGCTTGATTGCAGCATCTGGCCATGTCGGTATGAGTGGGCAGAAAGGTACCCCCCTGTGGGTAATGAACAGTTCGTTGTGCTTTGTGAGATGCATCCGTCCTTGTCAATATGCCTTTCTCCCGAGTGTAGAGGAAAACAATTATTACCCAGGCCTTCTGCTACTAGTGAGGAGTGGAAGAGATGGACTTCAGGTGATTGTCTCCTGCCCAGTGGGCAGTTTTTGGGCCTGCTAAAACTTGGAAGGAATGAAGGGCATGTGTGTCTGGAGTGGCACCTCTAAGTTGGACTGCCTCATCCCTCCTTGTACCAGGTTAGGGCATCTCTAGCCCTGTGGGTGATTGTTGTAGGCAAATGAGTTGGGTTGCCTTGTCCCTCCATGCACCAAGAGAGGGCATCCTTAGCCCTGTGGGTGGGAATGGAGTGTGTGTGGGTCCCTAAGGACCAGCCACTACTGATATGTGACGGAGCATACATTCAGGTGTGAATGAGGCAGTTTTGTCTGTGAGTGCAGTCGTCCTCCGAAAGCAAGGTAGGGATGAATTTATGAAAATGAATACATATATGTGCAATGGGATTATAAACTTCCATCAACTCAAGTGATGGTGTCAGGAATATGCCAATGACATGACAAGAGATCGAGTCATGAGAAATAAGCGGCTGTATAAGCAAACGTGTAGCGTGCACAGATATACCCAAGTAAATGGGTAAGTGTGCATAATCCGTAATGGGAAGGAATCTGTGTATGCACCTATATATAAGAGATACGCATATCAAGTGCCAGTATGTAGACACAGAGAGATCTGGGCATGTGAACTGAATGACGCAATTGCAAGTGTGTCTGTATTGCTATGTAGGGAATTTCAATGAGTAGATGTCAATGAATAAAGATAGAAATAAAATTGTACAAGTTAATATGAAAGTCGTATGAACCTATCCCGTAAGCACACACACATGTGTATACTGAGGGATAAGTATACATCTATAAGTGTAAATACAAATGTGTATAAATGTAGCAAGAACGCAAGAATTTTACTGTATAGGCCATATGACCCGTTACAACAAATCGTGCGGACAATGTCAGAGTGAACCTTTGTTATAGTAGACTATGAACATAAAATTTTTTTTTAAAAGCATTAACGACGTCGGTTTGCATAATAAATGTATCTTCCAAGGTCATGGAGGCAATGCTTGTCTTGCATCAAATGCTGAAACCTAGTCATCGACGGATAAAGTGTGTAATTTTGGGGAATATACTTCTGTCCTAAGTCATTCAATTCTGTGCAGTGGAAAAGAAAATGCAGTTCCGTTTCTATAGCATTGTGGCAGAATGAACATATGAGGTCTTGCTCTGATACAGCAGTGTATAAATGTAGCAAGATATATATATATATATATATATATATATATATATATATATATATATATATCCCTCCCTCTAAATATATATATTTTTTTTTTTTTTCTTTTTTTTTGATAATAAATCAAAAAGAATAGATGGGGAATTACTTCCTGTTATTGTGTATAACCAGAAGAGAATGGTAATAGGGATGGTTGCCTGCAGAGGACTGTGTGCAAGTGTGGGGGGATGAAGAACGCCAAAGTTCAGCGGCCAATAGCCTGAGAAACAGCAAGAAAGGTGCAGTTTCTATGCAAAGTTGTGTAAAGTCCATGAATGGGCATCAGGACCCAATGAGAACCCGAAAAAACATCATTGGTGGACAGCACGGGGGGCAGGAGTGACGTGCTGTGTCGGCGAAAGTAACTACAGCGTCAACCGCCTAGGTTACAAATGCGGAGTTGCCTCCCTTGGCGCCGAAAATCGGCGAAAAGGATGGTGTCTTTAGAGCACATATCCCCTGGTGCAACGTGTCCTCGCTGTAGAGGGAGGAGTGTCATGCTGCGTGTGAGAGTCCGTGGTTCGATGCCACCATAACCGACACAGGTGAAAACGGCCGCAAGGGGAATAATTATAATGTCCCTTAGTGCCATGGGCATCCCAACCCGAATCGGTCGCCATCGGACGCGAGACAGTCGGGGCATGTGGCATGACGGCGCCATAATCCAGTGTTATGGGCATCATGGACGAGGGGGTAACAAGTCCGTCAGCTTGCCGTGGGATGTGCATCCCCCTGTAGCTGAACGGCGGTCCAACCTCGCGAATAGCTCCTGCGAGAGGACCGACGTTCAGTTGTTGTGTGTTGACGGATAAAGGGATAGACAAGATCAGCCCAAGCACTGCCGAGTGGCAGGATCGAGTTATCAAGAGGCACTCCGACGTGGAAGTGCCGATATTAGTCTGGGTAACAGCAGAGTTAGGCGATGGGGCAGGAGAATCCAGCACTGCCGAAGTTCAAATGGAGCGTGCACGTACCTGCTCTGTGGGCAAGGGGCGATGCAGGCGCAAGGTGTGGCACGGGGAAGCAGAGTGGTGCATAATTGTTGCAGCAAGTTAGCGATGAGTTGCTGATTGTTTGGTTGAGCAGCTTGCTGAGACGGCATTAGTGGATTGGAAACAGCAGCAATCGGCGGTGTGGCAGATGGGGTCATCACCGCATAGCTTGGTGGGACCATGCACGCACCCACACTGTAGACGAGGAGCAGTGCCGGTGCAAGGGAAATAACTGCGGCGGTCACCGGCAAGGGTGCCAAAGCAGGGGTTGCCTCCCTTGGATAGGGCGCTCCGGACAAGGAGAGGGGTGCATGCGTATGGGCGAGCGTGTCCCCCAGTGGTCCACCTTCCCACCTACACCAGGGGAGGGCATCCCTATGCGCCTCAGTCGCCATTGGATCCGAGACGGTCGAGGCATGCCTCGTGGAGGGTCGTGTGATCCGATGTCACGGCCGCCACCAAGGACGCATCGCACATAGGGCCCAGTCTAACGTGCGGATCCAAAACAATCTTTTTTTTCTTTTTTTTTTTTTTGGTGGTGGTGTTTCCCCAAAGGGAATGTGGCAAATTCCATTGGTGCAACTGTGGGTATGGGTAAAGAGACAGAGGAGGTCGACTCGTACACTGCCGACTGGCAGGGCCAAGAAAACGCGGATCGCGTCGAGTGCGTTCGCGGATCAATAAAAATGACATTAAAGGCAACACTGACCTGAGTGTGTGGCAACAAACCTCTAGAAGTCACCATAGGAGGTGTAGGAGGTGGTGGAGGTCTGGAGTCGACCGGAGGGAGCGGAAGGAGTGGAGGAAGTGGAGGAGGCGGCAGGTTGGCGTTGTTGAGAGGGCCAGGAGTAGAGGGCCCAGAGTGTCAGCGAATCGATTGCGATCGCGCCTTAATTTTAGCACGATCGCCCAATCGAGCTACATAATTATGTGACCTGGTTGGAGACATAATTTGACAAAAAACAAGAACGCCAGAGAATCGACAGACAGGCAGAAAATATGAAAAAAACTTAGCCGTATGAAGAGCACAGGAACAGGAGTCATGATGGCTGCCGGAAAAAGAGGGCACTAGTTAGCGGGACAAAGGGGAGGTTACCTACTTCCAGGAGGTTATCGGCCGTAGTTGCTTTCGTTTTCTCCGCATAGGCAGATAGTAGTTTGCACAGGACAGGAATGTCAGACCCCTGCCAGAGTCTGCACTAGATGGGTCACGGTTAAGTATGTGTAATTAAATGCACATTTATCATTAGAAATTCTTAAATGGTAGTTTAATACTGAAAACATTAGCACTCCAGAATGCAGCAAAAGAGATCTGTTTTAAAATAACAATGTTTCAGCCAGAGACCCCTACCTACCCCTCCCCCACCAACTCCTCCCCCCCTTGTCCCTAACCCCAGCTACACACACACACACTCTCTCTCTCTCTCTCTCTTTCTCACCAATAGGTCTCAAGCACTTGGAGGCAGCACAGTCCTCGTCATCGTTGTCATCATCGTCGCTGTCCACGTCACGGGCCACCTTCTCCTTCTTCACCTTCACCCTCTTCACCTTCGCCTTCTTCTTCTCCCCTCCCTCCTTCTCCACCACTGCCGCTGCTGCCTCTTGTTTCACCTTCACCTTCTTCTTCTTCTTCTTCACCTCCCCAACCCCCTCCACCTTGCCACCTCCTCCTTTGGCTGCTGCAACATACCACGTTCAGTCCTCAAATCAACTGTGTTTGTTTACAGCCCGACCCAGCCCACTGACTGCAAAAGATGGGCCGTTTCAGGGCTGACTACCCCTGTCGGTTCTTAACACCAGTCACAGAAAAACCAAACCAATGTTCATGGGTCAAACAACCCTTTTGACTTGTAGTCAGGAAAGTCATCAGCTGACATGCAGTATGGTCGTGCTGGCATTGGGTGTGGTTTGCGTTACAAACCTAACTTGTTCTAGTGTTAGAGAAAGCAGAACCAACAAACCTGTTCCTTATGTTCACTGGCTCACAAGAATAACTTCCACCCCTCAACACGATGCTACACAATATCACGCATACCTATCTATGCATTGCCCATTTCCCATATGCCATAAATAAATGAAATTATGTTATTTGTGTCACAGTCTGTGTTTGTGTGTGAACGTAGAAAAATAATAGAAATAAAAATAACCTACACAACAAAAAACTACAAGAGATAATATAAATGGAATAATGAAAAGTTTTTTTGTGAGAACAAAAATAAGATAAAAATAAATTGAACAGCACCAAACACAGTACAAGCCAGGAGAGCAGCACACACACACACACACACACACACACACACACAACCCAAACCAAGACAAAGACACTAAAATAAAACAAAACCAACAAAGTCACACCCCTGTCTGGACAACACAAACACAGGCCACTCACAGGACGAAGTGTTGAACCCCTCCTTGTTGACCTTCAGCTGAACCTTGTTGGCACCGTCCTTGCGCTTCATCTTCTTCTTCACTGGAGGCTTCACGCCCCCACCACCACCACCAGTCGTTGCCGTGGCGCCAGGCTCCACCTTCATCCTCTTGGGAGGACTGCACCCCTCACCATCCCCACCACCCCCAGTGGTCGGGGAGCCATCCACCGTGCTGCCACTGGCGCTCATCCCCTCCACCTGCGCCCCTCCTCCTCCTCCTGCAGCCCCTGCAGCCACCTTCTTCCGCTTCTTCTCCTTCAGCGCCTTCAGCTTGGCCTTGGCTTTTAACCCCTCCTTGTCCTTGACCCGCCGCACCTTCACCGTCTTCTTCTCCCCTCCCCGCGCCTCCTTCACCGGACCACAGCCCATGTTCTCCGTGTCCTGCCAGCGTGAGAAGCTCTGTTGAATGTTCCTCGCAGGCTTAGTAATGCTGTCTTCTTTTTCTTTTTATTGTATTACTTTTTTTTTCTTCACAACACAATCCTCTATGCAGGCTTAGTAATACACTGTATTTCATTGGAATCACTTTTATTTCACAACAGATTTCTCTGTGTGAAATTCCATCACCAACAGTGCAGCCCCAACCATCCATTTTTTTGTGTGTCTGCAAGTGTGTTTGTTTCAACATCAAAGTGGATTTTCCAACAGAATTTTGCCAGGGACAACCCTTTTGATGCCGTGGGTTCCTTTACAAGCGCAAAGACAATGCTGCACAAGAGATGTCTGTTTATCGTCTAATCTATAACATTAGTCTGCATGAATTCTGCCATGAACAGCTTTACCAGTGTCATATTTTCTTCATGGTGCTGCTGGTTTCTATCTCTTAACAAACTTTGCAGTTGTATATACTCCACTAATCAGCACACATAATATGGGACACCCCTACAACTGTCTCTAAGAAAGAGCATCAAATCTCAGTCCACTCCACCTTGCACTCACATAAAGACACACACCCAGACATACACATATACAAAGACACATACACAAACACAAACTAAACACATAGACATACTCACAAACATACACATACACAAAGACACAAACTAAACACCGACATACACATACACAAAGACACAAACTACACACAGACTTAACACCACCATACATACACACAGCACCTCCACTCTCCCCCCCCACACCTCCCATGCCCATACATACACACAGCACCTCCACTCTCCCCAACCCCAACCACCCCCACACCCTACACACAGCAATACCCACACACACCACCCCCACAGCACCGACCTTGAAGTCGAGGAACCTGGAGTCTGCGTGCAAGTGGCAGGCCTGCAGCAGCTTCCAGATGTGCTGCGTCTCGTCCAGGGTCACCTCCAGCAGGTCGCCCTCCATCATCAGCTCCTCCAGCGTCACCCGCATCGCCTCAGACATCTCCATCACCGGCGCGTCCGCCTGCCTCGGCACCAGGGGTGTCTTGCGCGCGTGCTTGCGGGGAGAGCCGTCTGCACAAAGATACACAGGACACACAGTTTTTTCTTTGCAGTCTATTAATTTCTTCTTCTTCTTCTTCCACTTGATGACCAACATCAGTATGTTGATTAAAACTGTCGTTTTGTGGGAGGTTGCTGTTGGGCGCAATTCAACTGGTCTATCGAACGATGTGCTATTACTTGATTGGGGACATGGGGCGCAGTCCACTGTTGTATGGGGGGTGGGGGTGGGGGTAGTTAAAGCTAATCTGTTGTTTTACAGGCAGGAGGCCAGTCTGCACTTGAAGCAGTCAAGCGCCTGTGACCACCTCTATAGAATGTCTGTAAAAATACTAAAATGATCTAATGTGAAACAGGATGAAGTCATTTTAACACTGTTGCTTACAGTGCAGCTCATAATATTCTATAAAATGATCTAATTTGGAACAGATTGTTATCATTTTGACACTGACTGTTGCTTACAGTGCAGCTCATAATATTCTATAAAATGATCTAATCTGGAACATATTGTTATCATTTTGACACTGACGGTTGCTTACAGTGCAGCTCACCGACTGCAGAGGTCCATGTCAGGACTGCCTGACTAACCAAAAAATTCAAGTGCATTAAACATGAAACTGTCCCACACATAAAAACAACAAAAAGAAAAAGAAAATTTAAAAAAAAGAACTACTTCTCTTCTTCGTACGTGGGCTGCAACTCCCATGTTCACTCGTATGTACACGAGTGGGATCTTATGTGTATAACCATTTTACCCCGCCATGTAGGCAGCCAAACTCATTTTCAGGGGTAAAAAAAAAAGGACAAGGAAGAAAAAACAATGCACTCACTGGCAGCCTGTTTGGAGACAGAGGAGTAAGCGTGCTCGGAGGACGTGCCCAGTGAGGGCACCACCACAGGGATGTCCACCTCCGCCCCAATGTCCTCCGTCACAGAGTCTCCGCCCTCAGCCTGGGAGGGGGGCTCCGTCTTCTCCACCATCCCCAGCCCTGCAGCCAGGGGGTCCTCCTGGCAAGGAGAGGCTTCCCCCCCACCGCTGCTCTTGAGGCTGCTGTTGGTGAGGCCCTGCAAGCGCCCAAAGGCCGACTGGGTCACTGAGGCCAGGTGGCCCTGGAGCTCGGGGTTGGAGGCTGCCTTTCGAAGCTCCGCGCTGATGATCTTCTCCGTCTTCTCACGGGCCGCCTGTGAGGGGCGAGTTTGCTTTTTGAATATTAGGTTAATGTGTGTTAGTTATTGATCATTGAAAAAAACAAAAAGAGTTGTTTACATGACATTTTCTTTTTTGTATTAAATGACCTCAAACTTTTTTTTTTTTTAATAGACAATAAAATGACAGTATCATTTTCGGTTTTGAAATCTATGCAGATCTCATCATTATTATAGACACAGACACACACATAGACACCACATCAACCACCCCCCCAAACCCTCCCCACACAGCTCACCAGTCACATCTCTCCACCTCTCTCCACTCCACCCCCACCTCCCATCCACATGCTGTGACAGCACGGTGAGCATGGCCACACCCCCACACCCCAAACCCACTGTGCCCCCCAACCCCCTACCTGTTCCTGGCGTCGCTGTGACAGCACGGTGAGCATGGCCACACCCCCACACCCCAAACCCACTGTGCCCCCCAACCCCCTACCTGTTCCTGGCGTCGCTGTGACAGCACGGTGAGCATGGCCACACCCCCACACCCCAAACCCACTGTGCCCCCCAACCCCCTACCTGTTCCTGGCGTCGCTGTGACAGCACGGTGAGCATGGCCACACCCCCACACCCCAAACCCACTGTGCCCCCCAACCCCCTACCTGTTCCTGGCGTCGCTGTGACAGCACGGTGAGCATGGCCACACCCCCACACCCCAAACCCACTGTGCCCCCCAACCCCCTACCTGTTCCTGGCGTCGCTGTGACAGCACGGTGAGCATGGCCACACCCCCACACCCCAAACCCACTGTGCCCCCCAACCCCCTACCTGTTCCTGGCGTCGCTGTGACAGCACGGTGAGGGTGGCCAAGGCAGAGGCCAGCTCAGGCATGACCAGCATCTGGCGAGCGCGGTCCTGCCAGCCCATAGCGCGCTCCGTCAAGCACTGCAGGGCCTCCCCCTCCGCCAGCCGCACCGGCAGCTTCTGCAGTGACACCAGCAGTGACAGGATCGTCTCCAGCCGTGGCCGCCGCGACCGCAGGCACACGGGGCACAAGAACTTGAAGTCGTGGCTGGCCTGCAGCATCGGGGGCTGGCCTGGCTTGGGCTTGGTGGTGGCCGACTTGGGGAGGGGCACGCATGTTCCTGTGGAAAATGTGTTGGGGGGGGGGGGGGAATTGACCATTCAGACTGTTGTTGCAATTATTATCATTATTGATACTTACTGCAGAGCGTCTTGTCTTTTTGTCAAAAACCAAACACTAATCTCTTCACTAACATTTTTATTATTATTATTATTGATACGTCTTTTCTTTTGTCAGAAACCTAACATTACTCGCTTTACTAACACATATTATCATTATTATTGATACTTATACAGCACCTGTCTTTGGTCACAAACCAAAACACTAAGCTCTTTACAAACACATATTATTATCATTCATACTTTATACAAATCATAGCACATCTTCTGTCAGAAACCAAAAAAGCGCTCAACAAAAACAGTCATCTCCTGAACAGGCTGCCTACCTGGGTTGAGTCAGCTGACAGATGCCTTTAGGCACTCATTATGTGTCATCCAGTCAGGCTTCTCTTTTGGTAATATCAAAAATATTCATTTAATCGAACATAGTTGTTTTTACTGTGGTAAAGCCAGTAATCAGTCCACAGGAACACAAGACCTTGTACACTCATCCTGGGTAAATCACTGCTTCCACACACACACACACACACACACAAGTTTACATGCATCTGTTCCATATGACCACCTTTCCCTCTCTCACCAACCCTTTTTTTTCCCCACAAGACACCCACACCCACACCCACCATGGAACCAGTCTTTGCACAGTTCACACTGCAGCATGAAGCCAAAGGCCCCCTTGCGGCAGACACAGAACCGGTTCTCCCCCTCCGTGCCGCTGGCCTTCTCCGTGTTGCGGACTCGCAAGTCACGCATCATTTCCACCTCCCGGCTCTCCATCTTCTTAAAGGTTTCCACCTGTGCACCAACCTTCACCATCAGTTCAGACAGAACATTCCACAACTTGCACACCAACCTTCACCATCAGTTCAGACTAAACATTCCACAACCTGCACACCAACCTTCACCATCAGTTCAGACAAAACATTCCACAACCTGCACACTAACCTTCACCATCAGTTCAGACAAAACATTCCACAACTTGCACACCAACCTTCACCATCAGTTCAGACAAAACATTCCACAACCTGCACACCAACCTTCACCATCAGTTCAGACAAAACATTCCACAACCTGCACACCAACCTTCACCATCAGTTCAGACAAAACATTCCACAACCTGCACACTAACCTTCACCATCAGTTCAGACTAAACATTCCACAACCTGCACACCAACCTTCACCATCAGTTCAGACAAAACATTCCACAACCTGCACACTAACCTTCACCATCAGTTCAGACAAAACATTCCACAACCTGCACACCAACCATCACAATCTCTTCAAACAAAACATTCCACAACCTGCACACCAACCATCACAATCTCTTCAAACAAAACATCAAACAACATGCACACTAACCATCACCATCTCTTCAAACAAAACATCAAACAACATGCACACCAACCATCACAATCTCTTCAAACAAAACATCAAACAACATGCACACTAACCATCACCATTTCTTCAAACAATCACACAACCTGAAAACAACAACACAACCTGCACACCAACCATCACCGTCTCTTCAAACAAAACATTCCACAACCTGCACACCAACCATCACCATCACTTCAAACAAAACATCACACAACATGAAAACAATCACACAAACTTTTACATTAACACAATGAACATTAAGTTTATCATTAGTAAGAAAATAACAGCACATTACATATATATATATATAAATATACATACATATATATATTATAACAAGCATGCAAAATCAAACAATGCCAACCAGAAACTCACACATCAGGGACACAGAAAAGAATACAACATTGTAAAAATGCTGTATTATCAAGTCAAGAACCAGAAGCATGCGTGACACGGGAATCTAACGCTGCGTGCTGCCACGTTTGGACAGCACTGAAGAGACAGAACTTACGATAGCAGCAGGGTCCCGTGTCTCCCCCTCTGTCTTGATCTCCAGCACACTGCCACTGTCCCCGTCCTTCAGTGCCTGGCTGTTGTCTTTGCTCTTCTTCTTCTTGGCCCGGCCGTTGCTGTACACCCCTATGTCTCCCCTTGGGGACAGCACCTGACACACACACACACACATACACACAAACACACCACACATATAGCATCTCATTCATTTTCTGTACAAACTCCGCACACGTCTGCCTTGTGAACATCACTGTCACACTACACACACCTCACCTGGTTCATTTACCGCACAAACCCCCCACACACGTTTGTCATCACTGTCACACAACACACACCTCACCTGGTTCATTTACCACACAAACCCCCCACACACGTTTGTCATCACTGTCACACTACACACACCTCGCCTGGTTCATTTACCACACAAACCCCACACACACGTTTGTCATCACTGTCACACTACACACACCTCACCTGGTTCATTTACCACACAAACCCCCATACACGTTTGTCATCACTGTCACACTACACACACCTCACCTGGTTCATTTACCGCACAAACCCCCATACACGTTTGTCATCACTGTCACACTACACACACCTCACCTGGTTCATTTACCACACAAACCCCACACACACGTTTGTCATCACTGTCACACTACACACACCTCGCCTGGTTCATTTACCACACAAACCCCCCACACACGTTCGTCATCACTGTCACACTACACACACCTCACCTGGTTCATTTACTGCACAAACCCCCCATACACGTTTGTCATCACTGTCACACTACACACACCTCGCCTGATTCATTTTCCATGCCAACACCACACACACATTTTTCATCACTGTCACACAACACATACCTCACCTGGTTCATTTTCCATGCCAACACCACACACACATTTTTCATCACTGTCACACAACACACACCTCACCTGGTTCATTTTCCATGCCAACACCACACACACATTTGTCTGCATCATCAACATCACTGCTACATTGCATTCAACAGATTGAGTCGCTAGTACAGGGGCCTTTTTGAGTGATCTGTTACAGAATGTCTGGTGGTTGTAAGGAAGGCACTATAGCAAAGGCTCTTCATCAAACTCTTCTACTCTACCATCAACACTACCCATACTGTTATTGATAAACGACTAAGCCTTACCGTTTATCATAAACATCATGACTAGAGACGCACACCCACACCAAACCCTCCATAGCATCAGGTCAAGGACGACATACACTGCTCAACACACACAACACCTCACCACACCACACCACATACCTCACCACACTACACGCCACCCCTCACCACACCACACACTGCTCACCTCCAACAGGGTGTAGCTGGAGTTTTTCTTGAGGAAGGTACGCGCGGTCCTCTCCCTCCAGGACTTGGCAGCGGCCACCTGTGACTCCAGCTGGGGCAGCTGATCCAGTCTCACAGGGATGGGGCGCCCCTTGTTCACCAGCCCCTCAAGCACATCCAGGTAGGGGTACGACTCCGCCGTCTGTATCACATCATGGTCGTCATTAATGCATATCATCACGTGCCATTTCAACAACAAGCTGAAGACTCAGTTTGGCATTGATCTGGTTTTTATTCCTTCTATTTATCTTCTTTCTTTTTCTTCCAGGTGGGTGGGGGTGTGTGTGAAGGGATAATAGATTCTTTTCCCCATTTCTCATTATACTGACTGAGTTCTGATCTGTCTACAGCCTTTTTTTTTCCCTTTTTTTTTTTTCATCTCTTCCTTTTAAAACTTCCTGAGGGAGGTAATCAGGGTGAAAATTGAAGATAAGAATTCAAGAAGAACAATTTTTATGAGTGAACAGAGAATGTGCTTAGTTTTCATTGTCCCAAATTTTTTTTTTTTTAATTTGGTTTATACACATATGAAAAAAAAATAAACAAAATGAAATAAATACAGCCAAGAAAACAAAACAAACAACAAAGAAAGACAAAAACAGAAGACAAGTAATCAAAACGAAATAAGAATGAAAATGGACCACAGTTCAGCAATCTTGTGCCCCCGCTACCACCCTCCCACCCACTCCACCACCCCACACAAACGGCATACACAAGTGCCAATGAAGACAGTGGCAGGGCCCTACCTGAATGGCGTCCACCTTGGTGACCCAGTCATTGGCTTTGCGCACAGCGTCCCTGAGTGCACACACATTGGGCAGGTTGGCGGGGATGCTCTTCGCCTCCTGGATGATGGCCTCCAGCGTGTTCTTCATGTGACGGGGCCTGCCACCACCACAACACAACACAGTTCACTATTACTTTCTCAAGGAGGCAGCACTGCATTCACACAAACCCCTATAGGCTACACCACACCTTGTCAGGCAGATGCCTGACCATCAGCAATAACCCAGCACTCTCAGGCTTTGAGTGAATGAATATATATGTGTACCTACCAGAGTGGATTTCTTCCGCAGAATTTTGCCAGAGCGGACAGCACTTATGTTTACTATGGGTCTGTTTTCAGTGCGCCAAGTGCGTGCTGCACACGGAACCTCAGTTAATCGTCTCATCCGAAAGACTAGATGCCCAGTTTGATTTTCCAGTCAAACTTGTGAGAAAAGGCGAGACTGGGATTCAAACCCAGACCCTCACGGACATTGTATTAACAGTTAAGAGTAACCATTCTGACGCCCTTCTCCACACCACACACTTGGTCACCCTCATCGTGTGTCATCCATACTACAGCTCTCAGAAAGATGTCACCTTCATTCACACCTCACACTGATCAAATGCCGCACATCAAAACATCTCATAATCAATGCCAGCATTCACTGGGATATGGAAACAAGAACATACCCAGCATGCACACCCCTGAAAATATGGAATATGACTGCCTACATGGCAGGGTAAAAACAGTCATACACATAAAGCCCAATCATACATACAAGTAAACATAGGAGCTGCACCACACAAACAGTCAGAACAACACCACAGGTACCACAAATCTATTTAGTAAAGAATCACCATATGCAACTAAACAGTTATAGAACAGTTTACTGATCTCTCTGATGAACTGAACACATCATCTGCGCTTATTTCTGGAGAATCATACCCCCTGACCTTGATAAATAAACCTGACACACCAAAATCCACCACCAACTTCTCAGTTCACAGCTGAATGGCCTCGAGTGAAGAGACTGCTGGAACAAACATTTTACAGCTAGCTCCATGAAGACCTTGTTCCAACATGTTCCTACAGATGCTGTTTTTCAGTTCCTGAAGGAAGTAAGTATCTGCTACCTGATTAGAATTTGACATGGACTAAACAAGACATGAGTGAACTTGTCTTCTGAACATTATTTTCATTTTTTTGGTTTCTTTCTAACTGGTTTTAAGCACTGATAGGTAAAGCGGGTGTTCCAAAGACTGTATGCAACTGAGGCCTAAAAAGAAGAGATGAAAAAAACAAAGACAGGTTTTCTCTCTCTTTTTTTTTTTTTGCGGACCCATCATCTGCACCATTTCAGTGGCATTACTCCCAACCGTTCATTCAAAGACCCCCATACACAGCCACACCTGCGTTTGTCTGCCGCAGAGGCCACACACCAGAGGAGACCCTGCACTGCTGCTGAGTCATTTTGGTGATATTCAGTAGTGCCTGTTCTGATTTAACGTACTGAAGACACCGCCTTCTAAGCCCCCTACTGACGACAATAATGGCTTAGTACTGGAGCCAGACTGAGTGAGCATCCCCCCCAGAGTGGAGACTGCCACCACATCCCTCCAATGGCAGTCCCCTATGAATCTACTGACAATGAAGACCTTGACAAGACTCAACCCAAGCAAGGAAGTGAGGGCAAAGACAGGTATTCAGTGATGAGCACCCAGACCCCAGTGATGTGAGGTGAGGTGCTCATAACTCACTTGGCCTGCAGACAGACGCGGGCCTTCTCCTCCCAGCGCTCAGCCACCGTCAGCAGCTCCTGCAGGTGGGCCATGGCGCTCTCCAGGGCTGGGTGGGGCGCCAGGGTGACGCCAGACTCGATAAGCCGCCGCATCACATCCAGCGTCACCGAGGACGGCTCCTTCAGGGTGGAGTACATTTCATCCAGCCATCGCGCCTGCTGCAGAACCTGTGGAGGAGAGGGGGTTCAGTCTACGTTTCAGAAAAAAAACAACCTACCCAACACTTAACCTGCATCAGTAGCCTAACACTTTCCTGCAAACCAACCCAGCACTTTCCTGTATCATTAAACCAACACAACACTTTCCTGTATCATTAAACCCAACCAAACACTTTCCTGTGTCAGTAAACTCAACCCAACACTTTCCTGTGTCAGTAAAACCTACCCAACACTTTCCTGTGTTAGTAAAACCTACCTAACACTTTCCT
This sequence comes from Babylonia areolata, assembly GCF_041734735.1. NCBI lineage: Eukaryota > Metazoa > Mollusca > Gastropoda > Neogastropoda > Buccinidae > Babylonia > Babylonia areolata. The sequence goes on from NC_134883.1 coordinate 39,946,052, forward strand.
GTGTCAGCGAAACCTACCTAACACTTTCATGCATCAGTAAAACCTACCTAACACTTTCATGTATTAGACTTGCTAAGGAAGGTGGTGAGAAACCACTGAAATATGCCATTAAGTTCAAACGTTCCATTCGGAGTAAGGAAGCTTTCTTCTGTATGCATCCAGAATCAGAGAATCTTTAACAACAAAAACAGAATACCTTTCTTTCTTTTTTTTCTCAAAGAGATATATAATTACATATTCTTATTTGTAAAGCACAACCCAAAACAAAATAATATGCTTCAAGTGCATAAGCACATAATATCAACACATATACATACATGCAATCCTGCAGGTGTATGAACATTCATACATACATGAATTCCAAAATAATCTTTTTTTTTTATGCCTTGAAAAAAACACATCTCTTTTCAATGAGCACAACTGTACAAACTCTGAAGTGATAATAATTATTCCTGTGTTCTTGTCCAGTCTCCCTTCTCCTTCACACCATGTCTTCACCACCACCACCACCCCCGTACCTGTTTGAGGCTAGGGATCTCGGGCAGGTCAACATCCAGAGTGATGCCAATATCAATCAGCTTCTCCACCTGTCTGGAGTCAGGGGTGGCGGCCGTCAGGGCTTCCTTAGCCTCCTTCTGAAAGGCCACCACCTTGTCCACCAGTTCCTGGGGCACACCAAACAACAACACACCGTCACCCTCACTCATCCTTGTCTGCTGCCTTCTTCTTCTGCATCTCTCTCTCCCTCTTCCTTACCCTTGCACTGCTGAATTTTGATGTAATGAGATCTGTGGGGCATGAGTTGAAGTGCACTTACATCTTTGTGTTCTTATCAACAGTGTGATTGATTTTACTGATCAGAAGTAATGCAATCCTAAGAGGAAGAAGTCCGAAGAAAGAATGGTGACTGACATCCTGACCTGTAAGCTCCGTCTTAACTCAGTGGGGTGACAGCCCTTCACTGACATCCTGACCTGTAAGCTCTGTCTTAACTCAGTGGGGTGACAGCCCTTCACTGACATCCTGACCTGTAAGCTGTCTTATCTCAGTTGGGTGACAGCCCTTCACTGACATCCTGACCTGTAAGCTGTCTTATCTCAGTGGGGTGACAGCCCTTCACTGACATCCTGACCTGTAAGCTGTCTTATCTCAGTTGGGTGACAGCCCTTCACGGACATCCTGACACACAAGGGGTTAAAGACCTGAACATTCATGATCAATATTTTTTCCTCCACTTTGTCTTTGTTCTGTATAATCAACACAATGTCACCGGTGTCTAATTCATATAAAATACACCTAGTCCTTTCCTGTTCTTCATGCTTTGTCTTTCAAAGATTTCCCTTTGTGTGTCCTTCACATTTTCAGTTTCAAAGAGGCATCAAAGTATGCAGACTGGTCCATATATCCTACACATCTGCTTTTCAAAAAAACAAAACTGAAAAAAAAAACCCACTAACTTTGCGTTGCATGTGCTCTCCTCTCTTGTTTACACAAGACAGGTGACAGACACAACCATGACAGTGAAAAAAAGGTAAACCTTAACAAACTGAAGCAGAGCATAAAACATAACCTGTTTTGAGCAAATTCATCTGCTGGCAAATTTACTAAGCCAGGAAAAGCAGGGAGCTCAGCAACTACTGATAGGCACTGCTTTGGACACATCCAGTAATCAGGGGGCGTGTCGCTGTGTAATGGCAAGTATCATGAATCCACCTCACCTCCTAAGTTTGGTTCCTTCACTACTAGCGCTTGCCGAGAAAATTCCAACCTCAAAGTTCACAACGGACACACACACACACATACATGCATACATGCACACACGCACACATACACACAGACAAACCAGAGCGGATGATTACAAAGACTCACTCTGTTTATACACACGAGTCAATAAAGCAGAAAAAAAGACAAACACAAATCAGTTCAAATCCTCTGATTAACCAAATGCTGTTAAGGGCAGTGCACATATCAAAGACATCAGCACTCTTTCACCTGTTCAGTTTAGTCACATGTGTTTTGTTTGCATGTTTGTATGTGCACGCACTTGTCCGTTCTTGTATGGTGTACACAATGCATGTTTGCTTATGTATCATAACATTTTATTGCAAACACAACAAGTATCAGTCTGCATGGTTCTATAATTCTATAAAACCATTGCCAGCAGCAGGCTGATGCCTACCTTGATGAGGACAGCCTCATGGATGCGGCAGGGCAGGGTGATGACCTGATCATAGAAACAGTTCAGCTCGTCCAGCGTCAGTTTGCCCACATGCTTCCCTTCCAGGGACTGGCGGTTCCTGTCCACAGTCATCATGTGTCACTTTTTTTTAAAATATTTTTTTTACTTGTATTATTCTAGAGTGTAGTCTGCATAGGAAGCTAGAGAACCTGAGCGTGCTGGTTCGAATACCACAGTCACTAGTATTTTCCCCCCATCCACTAGACCTTGAGTGGGGGTCTGAATGCAGGTCATTCAGATGAGACGATAAATTGATGTCCCATGTGCAGAATGCACAAAGTGCACGTAAAAGAACCCATGGCAACAAAAGGGACAAAGTTCTGAAGAAAAATCCACTAGGAAAACAAATAAAATTGCAAGCAGAAAAAAATCTTTTTTAAAGAAAAGGGTGGTGCTCTCACTGTAATGACATGCTCTCACCAGGGAGAGCAGCTCGAATTTCGAATTTCCCACAAAGAAATCTGTTGTTACAAAAAGAGTAATACAATGCATTTCAATACAACGTTTGAGGGGACTTGGTCACAACCTGTGAGGCTGTGGGAATTAGGACATTGTGAAACAGTTGTTCAACTTGCTGATAGGGTGGTGGTCACAGAGCCTGACTTCACACTGTGGAGGGGCTTTACTTGACTGTTACTACCATATAGCACAATAATATAACTTACATATCCCAATATTATCCCCTATTATCATTACTATTCAAAACTGAACATTTTTCATAAAACTGTGGACTCCCTGTCATTTCTTTGAAACACATTCTGTGAGAAGAACCCTCACCCACAGTCTGTCACACACAAGGCACGATAAATCCATTGCACACACCGGCTACACACCCCACAGCCCAGCCCTGCCTACCTGGTGCGCACTTTCTTGCTGACCAGCTGGTTGGCGACGTTGGCACACTTCTCCGCCTCAGTGACGGCATGGGCCAGGGTGCTCCGCAGCTCAAAGTCTGGGAACTTCTTCTCCTCCGCTTCACTCAGTAGCTCCTGCAGCTCCCACAGTTCTGGGGGACAGGCACCAAGAGGAGAACATCTGAGAGAAGGGAAATAACTTTAACACCCAGGGACAGGCACCAAGAGGAGAACATCTGAGAGAAGGGAAATAACTTTAACACCCAGGGACAGGCACCAAGAGGAGAACATGTGAGAGAAGGGAAATAACTTTAACACCCAAGGACAGGCACCAAGAGGAGAACATCTGAGAGAAGGGAAATAACTTTAACACCCAGGGACAGGCACCAAGAGGAGAACATCTGAGAGAAGGGAAATAACTTTAACACCCAGGGACAGGCACCAAGAGGAGAACGTCTGAGAAAAGGGAAACAACTTTAACACCCAGGGACACACACCAAGAGGAGAATGACTGAGAGAAGGGAAACAACTTTAACATCCAGGGACACACACCAAGAACAGAATGTCTGAGAGAAGGGAAACAACTGTCTGAGAGAAGGGAAAAAACTGTCTGAGAGAAGGGAAACAACTTTAACACCCAGAGACAGGCACCAAGAGCAGAATGTCTAAGAAAAGGGAAACAACTTTAACACCCATTGTTTGTGCGAACCTATATCTTGTCTTCCTGTTGTGCTAAAAAATTTGAATGCATGTGTTTGTACATGCATGTGTTGGTGTATTCATTGTAAATGCCACGAGCAAAATCAACATTAACTCATTACATGTACAGATACGTATTTCTTCTTCTTTTTGTGCTCAAGATTGAGTACTTAAATGTATGTGCATATACATGCATGTGTATGTATGTCTATTGCAAATACTATGAACAAAACAAAAAAAATTAACACTCATTACTTGTACATACATGTATTTTTTCTTCCTTCTGTACTCAAGATTGGATGCTTAAAATCAAGTACATATGTATGTATGTGTATATGCATCCATTGAAAATGCCACGAGCTCCCTGTAAACTGACACAACTAGTTTCCATCAGTTTGGCATGCAGTATATGATGCTTAAACTTTACTTACTGCTCTCATTTCCCCTGTGCTGGTGCAGTTTTTGAAACAAACTTTACTTACCAGCCTTATCTTCCCCTGTGGCCTCCAAAGCCTTGTTGACGCTCATGTTCCATTTGTCAAAGGCCTCAGCCCGGGTCTTGAGGCGGCTGAGCATGGGCGGCAGTTCATCCAGCGTGTAGCGGTACCGCAGACAGTGACGACTGGGGGGACAGCTGCACAGCATTTCAGCGTGATGCAGGCACACCACCCGATCTGAAACAGCATGCACCACTTTACCCTATTGCACTAATTCCAGCAACAGCTGAAAGAAAAACAGTGTATACCTAGGGAACTCTAGATTTTCCTTGGGAAAAAGACATGAGGAAAGACGAACACTTCGAAGAATTTCTCAGTGAGGTATGTAAATGAAAAGGGTTAAAAGGAAATCTTTTTCCTGTAATTACATTTTGATTTAAAGTAAGGACTTTCTTTCACATGAACACAACAAAATGGAACAAACGCCATGAACCATTCCCAGCTGCACTGTCTGAAAGAACAGTTGCTGCACATACCATACACATTCCTCATCGTTTGATCCATCCTCATCCATCAAACCGTAACTGTTCATCCACTGCCACTTACAATCAACCAACAACCATTCTCTTCTTGTCTGCTATCGGTGGTAATAAACTGGTGCTTCACAAAAATTAATCAGGCATGCATTTAAACAAAAATTTGTGTGTGTGTGTGTGGCATGGTGTGGTGAGGCATGTGCATTCATGGATGCATGCATGTACACATAAACCCGACTGGCAGGCTGGCCAACTGACGCACAGCCCACAAGAAAGCAGCACCTGAACGTACCAGGTGAGCAGGAGCAGGTGAGGGAGGACAGGAAGCAGGTGGTCTTGCACACATGGCACTGGCGCTCGTCGTCAGGCAGCAGTTCAAACGCTTCCCTCTCTGCCTCCACCGTTCCCTGCAACAAACACACAGCGCCTGCTGCTACAGAGAGGGACACAGACTGCACAGTGCCATTATCAAAATCCGTCTGTCATGGCAGACTGTCGTTGGAGGGATGCGGTGGCGGTCTTCACTCTGAAAGAGATGCTCACTCAATCTGGTTCCACAAGTGATTAATATCGTCAGTAGGAGGCTTTATGAAGGGCTTGGTGTTCTGTGTGTGTTGAATCAGAACAAGTCACAACATAACAGTGTGGGAATGTGCTGTATGTTGAATGTGTAAGTGCAAGTGTAAGAGCATGAGACAGATGGAGTGCGTGTAAGAAGAACCAGCGTATCAGCGCATGCTGTGTATGAGAGAAAGAAAGATTGTATTGAAGAACAAACAACAGATGGGTTAGTTGACAGATATACAGGTATGTATGTTATGTGCATGTGTATTTCATCCCACTGGACTCTAATGACTTTTCCAACCCAATTTTTGAGACTGTTGTGGCATCTGTCTTTTTTTTTTTTTTCAAATAAAATAAATCTTTTTAGATCAAGGGAACAGACAACAACAACAACAAAAGTGTCACTGAATGAACAAATGGTTCAATGACCACTACTGAATGATCACCAAGACTTAAATTAGCCTCTCTGTCTACCAACAAAATAAACCTCTTGTGAAAATTCAACACAATTTTTTTCACCTTTCTGACACAAACCCCTCATTTCCAACACACAGACACCACTCACCAACCTTCTGTTTTTTCTAAAAATATAATTTTTAGTATTTTCCCACCCCACCCCCGACACCAAAAACCATCCCCCCATCTCCCCATCTGAAAAAAATCCCAGCAGCATTTGACTGATGACTTTGTATCTAGAATACCCCAGTGCTCACCCTGTCGAGCAGTAATACCCCAATACTCACCTTGTCCAACAGTTTCTTTCGGAGTTTTTTCTCTGTTTCCACAATATCCACCATGTCACCATGGGTGGCAGCTGCCAGAGAAAGGTCAAGGCTGTCAGGGTCAGCAGCCATTTTGCAAATGAGTTCTTCATGGGAGAACACGCACTCACGATGGACGGATCGGTAATGCTCCACACACAGTCGACCCATAGGCAGCTGTGGAGCACAGGGAACAAACCAGAATGATGATCCTCTTTCCATGCTTTGGTCCATTCTTTTATTTTTCATTTTGTTCAGATAAATCCCTTCATTGGTACAGTTTCACTGTTTACTCCCCACACAAGTGATACAAACACTTGCTTATCTGTGAACTGGTTCTTTTAAAAGCAGTCTGGACATTAAAAAAAAAAATTTCATAAATATGGTCACATGCTTGGTAACTATTTAAGCGTGAACATTGTAAAAAAAAAAAAAAAAAATGTCAAAAACCCTTTTACAAGTATTGTTGAATCATAAAAGAAAGTGCAAAGAATGATGTAAAATGTCTAAACCCCACTGGGTTTTTTTTAATGGAGACAGTTACATTTCTCTTGTCTTTTTTGTACATGGAGATACCACTGTAAAATGAAGTCAAATCCAAACTGGTCAATAACCATAGTGTACAACACTTTGAACTTGCACTTGTTTCTCCTTTCCCACCAAGCTTTTGATAAAAAAAAGAAGAAAAAAAAGAAAAGATTAAAACAAGACAGGCACAGGAACCTCAGCTGTTCCAAACCACTGACCCAGTCTGATGGGCAGAAGTTGACGGCCTCAGCAAAGTTGTAGCCATTGTTGAAGCCAGCGTGGTATGCACGCGGAAATGTTATCACAAACTCTCCTGCGTGCTGGTCTGTTCGGAAAATCTGCACACAGAAACTACAACTGCTTTTAAATGTTCTATAAATATTACTATCTTCCTTCACATCAGACTGTTTGGGTTAAAATTCCAATTGCAGCATCTGATGGGTTAAGTGTGGAGATTTTTCATATCTCCCAAGTCAAGAGATGTGCAGACCTGCTAGTACCCGAGTCCCCTCTGTGTGCATATGCATTCAGAAGATAAAACTATGCCCATTAAATAATAATCATGAAATCCATTACGCATTCTGTGGGCTATGGAAACAAGAACATACCAAGCATGCACCCAAACCCCACAACCCCTGCCCCCTGAAAACAGAGTATGGTTGCCTTTCTCTTTTATCTTCTCTCAGCTCCTACCCAAATGATTATACCCCCCAGCCCCAACTTTATCAAAGAAATTTTTCTTTTCGAAAAGATGCATTTCCATGAGAAATATAAACGAACTGCACTTGTGCACAAACCCAGCACTATTGAGGAACAATGTGAATGGCTGGGGTGACTGACCGGGACGCCCTTCTTGGTGAGGATGTTGGGGTTCATGATGGTGGTCAGCTGATGCAGAAGGTCTGGTGCATTCTCAAACAGCTCTGGGGCAGTCTGCCGCATCACTTCCTCAAACTGGTCCGCCGCTGACCCCGGAACTCCGTACCATGTCTTGGGCTCGCCCCTGTAACACACAGTACACACAATGAAACAGCACACTGGCTGGCGTCTAGCATATTGAACTGTGCTGTGTTGTGTTGTGTTGTGTCGTTTCGTTTCGCTGCGTTATGTTGAGTTGCAACTGAACTGAACTGAGTTGCACTGCTGAGCAGTGCAGCGAAGCGCAGCATATTTCATTGTCTTGTACTGTATTGTATTGTATTGTATTGTTTTACAATTTTGTCAAACAAATTTCTCTGTATAAACTTTGTGCTGGGAGAATGTGTCATCACAGTGTTACGCCACCCAATTCTTTCTTTCTTTTTCCTGCTTGTAAGTGTTTTTGTTTGTACAAATAAGTATAGGTTGTGCTATGGACATCAGTCCTTCCGCTTACTTTAACATGGTTGGCAAGAGTGTTTATGACACAAACACAAGTATAGTGAGAGCTGGAGGGGAGGACCCACCAGTGCAGATAGTTGATTGAGTAGCTCCAGTGATCCTCAATGTGCCAGCAGAAGCTGGAGAAACACATACCCACGTAGCACCAGGGGATCTGAAACAGGCACAAACTACCTGGTCCAATGGTCACTGCTTTCACACCTCTTCCTCACTTCAGCCTTAGAACTCACAAAGATCAAATATAAGGGTTTTTATCACAAAATTTACAAACTTCATAAAAACCTTTAACAATACATGTGGCATGAATATGGCACAGGAATATAGAAAATTTTCTATCTAAAATTACGTTTAAATAACATACTTACCATGACCCAACTAGTGCAGACTCCGGCAGGGGTCTGACATTCCTGTCCTGTGCAAACTGCTATCCGCCTATGTGGAGAAAACGAAAGCAACTACGACTGATAACCTCCCGGAAGTAGGTAGCCTCCCCTTTGTCCCGCTAGCTAGCGCCCTCTTTTGATGGCAATATGCCATCACCAGCGCAGCGAGCAGGGAGAACAGGAAGCGGGGAGGATGGGAGGGTCTTAAATTTGGGTCACGGTAAGTATGTTATTTAAATGTAATTTTAGATAGAAAATTTCCTTTTAATTACACATACTTAACCGTGACCCAACTTGTGCAGAATAGTGCGACAAGGTGGAGGGCTCACCTGTTCTACTGTCTGTGTGCTGCGATGGCCTGTTGTGCAACTGCCACAGAAGCAATGCCTCTTGAGCCATCATCCCGCAAGCATGCGACGTCTCTCAGGTAAAAGTCGATGAAGGTGGCAGGGTTTTTCCAGTAGGCAGCATCCATGTCTTGCAGCCGTGTTGAGTGCGCTAAGGCAAGAGAAGAGGACCATGCTCGGACTTCATGTGCTCTGGCTGAGGAGGCATCAAGTCTCAATCCTTCTGTTCTATCGCCAGTGCGCTGCGATGGCCTGTTGTGTGACCACTGCAGAGGCAACGCCTCTTGAGCCATCATCCCTAAAGCGATAGATATCCCTCAAGTAGAATTCAATAAAGGTAGAGTGTATTGTGTCGCCTAAGGATACTGATGCGGGCAAAGAAGACTGAGGTCCGCAGCTGTATTGTGGGAGAGGTCTGTGGACCACAGCTGTGCTGATAAATGTAGCGCAAAGAAAATCGGGTCTGTGTGTTGAATCCACACTTTACTGAGACCCCTTCAAATCAAGGAAGGGAAGGAAACACATACCCTACAGGGTTGTCTCACTTGAGCGCAGCTGAGCGTCAATGCAAGGAGGTGCACATGTGGTTTGATCTGATGACTCCACATCGGTTGTGGGTTGATAGTGGAAGTGGTATATGTGTTTAGAGGAAACTGTGGCACGAGACAGAGGTAGGCCACCATGTTGGGCTTGCCTTAGGCGTGACAGCCAGATCTGTAGAGCTCCTCCATGAGAGCTGACAGGCGATAGGCGCTCCCCTCCCCCCCACTTTTCTGTTGTTGCCAAAAAAGATAGCACTGACATGTTGCCTATGCATAGAAGGGCAGACATTTGGCAACAAGAGACTTGAGGTCCCTGGTGTCTCTGGGACAGGGCTGTGTAATTGCCCAGGTAGGTACCATCACGAAGGGGCATGCGGAAGGCTTGGTGGCTTCTCTACCTGAGTGTGGCATGTTGGAGCAACCTGCAGAAAGTTGTCGGCAGTCAATGGCTGGGTTGGATCAGGCTGTGGGAGTGCAATTCATGTGCCCACAGGTCACTGAGTCTCATTCTGTGGTGGAATTCCTAATGGAAGAGGGTTTCCATGGGGAAAATTTTTGCTGAAGGTTCTTTAGTGAGCCATGACAGGCCTCTGGCTGTGTGTGGTGAGCACTAAGTCATTGACGGAGGAAAGTGGCTGTAGATGTGTTGTACTGGCCATTTACATCAAATCACTGATATGACATGCGTTTTCAATATGGCCAATAGTAAAGTGAGAGCTGTATTATCAGCGGTTTCTGAATTGCAAAGTGAAATCATTTGCAGCTTAGTCTTTCATGAAGGACTATGTCTCTCAGACTGGAAGTCAAATTGCACTGGGACTTAGTGCTGTAGCCTTGAGGGCTAACTAGCCTTTGGGATCCGTCCCAATGGTGAGTCCACAGGCCCTCTTGACTGAGGGAGTGGGGATGCAACATGGGCAAAACACTCTCTACTATAAATTGTATAATCAGATTCCAGCCCGAATACTCAGGACAGCAGTTGCCTGCTCTGCTGATCTGATGGTCATTGTCGTACACGACTGATTATCATATACTGGTCCTAAGAGGACACCAGTCAGCATGGGTAAATCAGGAAACAGCTGCTGTGTGCCTGAGGGATGAAGGTGCCACCATGCAGGTTATGTTGAAGTGTAAGGAAGCCGGAAGGAGTTGACGGGGTCTTGTGGTGCAACCATGTGTCTGAAAGACATGGTGCTTGGAAGGCTGGGGCTCCATGATGGGATAGCCTGCCTAGGCTAGAAACCACTGGAAGTGTCTCATTGGAAAGACAGTGCTTGAGAAGGAATGCCCATCTGTAACCACAACAGTGGTTGTGTGTTGAGGCTGAAAGGATCGGGCACGGAAGACCAAGTGCAGAAAGTGCTTTCAAACGCCAATTGTTTGAGACATCGATGCTGGATCTCTGTTCAAGCAAGGTGATGGGGTGAACTAATGTGCTTGAATGCAGCATTTGCCATGTCGGTATGAGTGGGCAGAAAAGTACGCCCCTGTGGGTAATGAACGGTTCGTTGTGCTTTGTGAGACGCATCCGTCCTCATGAATATGCCATTCTCCCGAGTGTAGAGGAAAACAATTATTACGCAGGCCTTCTGCTACTAGTGAGGAGTGGAAGAGATGGACTTAGGGTGATTGTCTCCTGCCCAGTGGGCAGTTTTTGGGCCCGCTAAAACTTGGAAAGAATGAAGGGCATGTCTGTCCGGAGTGGCACCTGTAAGTTGGACTGCCTCATCCCTCCTTGTACCAGGTTAGGGCATCTCTAGCCCTGTGGGTGATTGTTGTAGGCAAATGAATTGGGTTGCCTTGTCCCTCCATGCACCAAGAGAGGGCATCCTTAGCCCTGTGGGTGGGAATGGAGTGTGTGTGGGTCCCTAAGATACCCAAGTAAATTGGTAAGTGTGCATAATCCGTAATGGGAAGGAATCTGCGTATGCACCTATATATAAGAGATGTACATACGCATATCAATAAAGTGCCAGTATGTAGATACAGAGAGATCTGGGCATGTGAACAGAATGACACAATTGCAAGTGTGTCTATATTGCTATGTAGGGAATCTCAACGAACAGATGTCAATGAATAGAGATAGAAATAAAATTGTACATGTTAATATGAAAGTCGTATGAACCTATCCCGTAAGTACACACACATGTGTATACCGAGGGATAAGTATACATCTATAAGCATAAATAGAAATGTGTACAAATGTAGCAAGATATGGAATATCTCTCTCTCTCTCTCTCTCTCTCTCTCTATATATATATATATATATGCACACACAAATTTTTTTTGTGTTTTTTTTGTTTTCTGATAAGAAATCAAAAAGAATAGAAGGGGAAATATTGTGATTTATTTCCTGTTATTGTGTATAACCGGAAGAGAATGGTAATAGGGATGGTTGCCTGCAGAGGACTGCGTGCAAGTGTGGGGGGATGAAGAACCCCAAAGTTCAGTGGCCAATAGTCTGAGAAACAGCAAGAAAGGTGCAGTTGCTATGCAAAGTTGTGTAATATCCATTAATGGGCATCAGGACCAAATGAGAAACCGAAAGAAAACATCGTTGGTGGACAGCACGGGGGGCAGCAGTGACGTGCTGTGTTGGCGAAAGTAACTACAGCTTCAACCGCCTAGGTTACAAATGAGGAGTTTCCTCCCTTGGCGCCGATAATCGTTGAAAAGGATGGTGTCTTTAGAGCACATATCCCATGTTGCGACGTGTCCTCGCTGTAGATGGAGGAGTGTCGTGCTGTGAGTGAGAGTCCGTGGTTCGATGCCACCATAACCGACACAGGTGAAAACGGCCGCGAGGGGAATAATTATAATGTCCCTTAGTGCCGTGAGCATCCCAACCCGAATCGGTCGCCATCAGACACGAGACGGTCGGGGCATGTGGCATGACGGCGCCGTAATCCAGTGTTATGGGTGTAGTGGACAAGGGGGTGACAAGTCAGTCAGCTTGCCATGGGATGTGCATCCCCCTGTAGCTGAACGGCGGTCCAACCTCGTGAAGAGCTCCTGAGAGAGGACCGACGTTCAGCTGTTGTGTGTTGACGGATAAAGGGATAGACAAGATCGGCCCAAGCACTGCCGAGAGGCAGGATCGAGTTATTAAGAGGCACTCCAACGTGGAAGTGCCAATATTAGTCTGGGTAACAGCAGAGTTAGGCAATGGGGCAGAAGAATCCAGCACTGCCGAAGTTCAAATGGAGCGTGCATGTACCTGTTCTGTGGGCGAGGGGCAGTGCAGGCGCAAGGTGTGGCACAGGGAAGCAGAGTGGTGCATAATTGCTGCAGCAAGTTAGCGATGAGTTGCTGATTGTTTGGCTGAGCAGCTTGCTGAGACGCCATTAGTGGATGGGAAACAGCAGCAATCGGCGGTGTGGCAGATGGGGTCATCACCGCATAGCTTGGTGGGACCGTGCACGCACCCGCACTGTAAGCGAGGAGCAGTGCCGGTGCAAGGGAAATAACTGCGGTGGTCACCAGCAAGGGTCCCGAAGCTCCGGACAAGGAGGGGGGTGCAAGCGTATGGCAAGCGTGTCCCTTAGTGGTCCACATTCCTCCCTACACCAGGGGAGGGCATCCCTACACGCCTCGGTCGCCACTGGATCCGAGACGGTTGAGGCATGCCGCGTGGGGGATTGTGTGATCCGATGTCACGGCCGCCACCACGGATGCATCGCACATAGGGCCCAGTCTAACGTGCGGATCCAAAACAAGCTGCTTTTTTTGTTGTTGTTGTTGTTGTTGTTTCCCCAAAGGGATTGTGGCACATTCCACTGGTGCAACTGTGGGTATGGGTAAAGAGACAGAGGAGGTCGACTCGTCCACTGCCGACTGGCAGGGCCGAGAAAACGCGGATCGCGTCGAGTGCGTTCACGGATCGATAAAAATGACATAAAAGGCAACACTGACCTGAGTGTGTGGCAACAAACCTCAAGAAGTCACCATAGGTGTAGGAGGTGGTGGAGGTCTGGAGTGGACTGGAGGGAGCGGAGGAAGTGGAGGAGGCGGCAGGCTGGCGTTGTTGAGAGGTCCAGGAGTAGAGGGCCCAGAGTGTCAGCGCATCGATTGCGATCACGCCTTAATTTTAGCACAACTGCCCAATCGAGCTACATAATTATGTGACCTGGTTGGAGACATAATTTGACAAAAAACAAGAACGCCAGAGAATCGACAGGCAGAAAATACGAAAAAAAACTTAGCCGTATGAAGAGCACAGGAACAGGAGTCATGATGGCTGCCGGAAAAAGAGGGCGCTAGTTAGCGGGACAAAGGGGAGGTTACCTACTTCCAGGAGGTTATCGGTCGTAGATGCTTTCGCTTTCTCCGCATAGGCAGATAGTAGGCACAGGAATGTCAGACCCCTGCCGGCGTCTGCACTAGTTGGGTCACAGTTAAGTATGTGTAACTAAACAAAATATTTCTAAAAATCCCTAAAAATACTATCAAACAACAGTAAATTCATTCACAACACACACACACCTCTCCTATCTCATCTTCATCCCTCAACTTATCACCCCCCTCCTCCACACACACATGCACACACACAGACACTGACACATGTACATGCATAAAGTCAGCCTGGGGGAGAGATATCTATAGATTAAGAATTGTTTGAACTTATATGTTTGAAGATTAGTTTTGAAAGATGTAACAGTAGATGCAACAGAAGAGCAACGTCTAATATTTTGTGGGGAGGGATTTACAGAACCCAGGGCAGTCAGGTGCAATTTTTTGGAAACCACGGGGGACATGGGTAACGTGAGGACAGGGACCAGGGACTGACAGCAAACTGACCTTCATTCCAGAGATGTCACCATTGATGTGACACAGCACGCTCTGTTTCAGCACTGGCAGGTTGTTCAGGTTCCAACCCGAGTTGATATATTCCTGTAACGAACGCAACCGCTGGAAATTTTCAACAGCATTTAATCAGTTAATGAGCCCAAAAGTTATCGAACACACACACACACACACAAATCCTGAACAACCTAGAGTGAAATGACAGGAGCAGACATCCATCAATGCATCGTACATGACCAAGCAAACACACACAAATGTAAACTACTAACTTTTTCTAAACTGCTCTGAAGTCAGTCGTATAACAAGGTTTTATTACTTTTTTCTGTGCAATTCAGAGAATAATAAATGATACATGTTACGTGATTTTGTGAACCCCAAAAGATATGTATTCTTTCCAAAATTTTCTTTTAATGATGCAATTCACTATCACCAGATGGAACCCCTTCACATAATTATGCTTATGTCTGACAGACCTCTAAAAGGAATGCCAGTGCCATTAAAAAAAAAGAGAAGTTTTGTCGAGATCACACACACACAGAGCCACCCTCTAACTGTGACAGAGGTTGGCTGTGGGGTGAACCGACTTGTTAAACTTGTACTCACTTCATCTTCAGGCAGCATGTTAGCAGTGTCTTTGGTAGGGAAGCCACTGCCCACATCCTTGGCGTGGATGTCAGCGCCATACAGCACACAAACATCCTCCTCCAGACTGCTCACCAGCCGCCAAAACTCCTTCTCCACCATGGCCGGGGTCACAAGCTGAACACACCACACAACACAGCCATCCATCCTCTGGCTTCTCTGCAGCCAGCTGCTACGCAGCTTCTAGCAGTCCATAAAGCCACCTCACTCCTAAACACCTTTACTGTGTCAACAGTCAAGGCTGTACCATCTCCTTACTGGCGAACATTTGTTCAGGTTACTAAAAATTATGCTGCAAGTACTGCATTCAACACACACACACACGGACACTCACTCTCTCACACACACACACACACACACAAGTACATACAAGCGCTCACACGTGCCAAATCATATAAAGTAACTTACAATGTGCACTGAGCTGGGACATTTCTTATAGAATTGTGCGACATATGAAATATCATTATTATCATATGTATTATCATGTATTATCATCATTTTCATCATAACACAAACAAAAAGCCCAAGAAGATAACATTTCCTATATGCAGCATCTTTGCCACAAATATCTTTGATTGAATTAAGTCTACTTTTAAGAAGTACAGCTAATCTGCCTGAACTCACATGAACAGGCCTGTTGAAGTAGGTGCTTTTAAAATGGTCTGCCATTTCCCCAAAACTCCTCAAGGTGTATTCATTCTTGCTCTGGGCAAAGCCATACATCTCCAATGGTTTACTGCAAGCCTGCAACACAAGGAAAGGACAACAATCAAGTCAAAATCATGATTACGTTATTCCATAAAAACTAAAACATGTCACAAATGTTAGCCAAACCACCAAATGACCAAGTTAAAGGACTAAAGCAGCAGCCAGTTCACATTACACAGGCTCATCAGACCAATCATGATCAAGTTTTGAAATCAAATACATGCATAGAGAAAGACACCGTTTTTGAGGAATTCATTTTCAAATCATCATTATTGTCGTCATCTTCCTAGCATGAGTTTCAGTTTCCATTTCAAGGTTTCTAAGTGTGAGCACTGATCCATATACACTACACCACAGGCACTGCTGGCACAAAAAAAGGAGAGCAGATGCCCAACATTCCCATAAATCCAGTGGATCAGGCCTTGATAGCATGGACACTCAGAGAAGAAGACTTCAGAAACCTGAAAATTACCACATCTTTCGATATTTTGGTGTGGTTTGGGGCATTTCAAATCAATTTCTGTTGTCGATTTTTGTTCCTTTGTTTTTGCAATGCTTTCTACTGTCAACTATGTTATGATCTGACAAGCATAAAGGACACTGCAACTTACACTGGCTCAAAAAGCAACAAATTTCCTAAGCCCAGCTCATCTTCCCAATAAAACAGATGCCAGCATGTCTGACCGTTGTGACAAAGGAGCCATCTGAACCTGATGGGGAAACAGACAAGTGCCAATGGCATGACAAGACATGTGCATTAACAGTAATGATAACAGTAACAACAGGAAATTTATATGGAGCTTTCAAACACCTCAAAGCTCTCCTGCCTTCTTTCTCTCCACTGAATTACCTGCTTCACACAGGAGGGGCACCTCCAGTCCCCTTTGGGTATGTCAGGTAGAGGGGGAATCAAACAGTAGGTGTGGAATGCATCGTCACAACCGTCACACAGCAGCATGAACTCTTCCCCGTCCCCCCGTGTACACACCCCACAGTGGTACTTGTCCACCTGCGTCAGCATCTGTACAACAAATGACAACCACAAGACTGCATTACAGTGTCATTGTTTTGTGTTGTGTTGTGTTGTGTTGTGTTGTGTTGTCCTTTTTGTCACAACAGATTTATGTGTGCGATACCTGGGTATGCATCACATCTCTTTCTTTCGGTCTGCAAGCGCAGTTTTACAATAAAAATGATTTTTTCTATAGAGTTTTGCCAGGGAAAACCCCTTTTGTCCCAATGGGTTATTCAGCAAGCTAAGTGCATGCTGGATATGGGGCCACAGTTTCCTCATCCTATCTGTTTAACCAGCACCCAAACCACCACCCCAAATCTAGTGGAGGGTTGGAGATCAAACACTAGTCCCTCCCTATACAGCAATCAAACCAGTACAAATTTACTTCCTAGTCAGGAGCATTACCAGTGGCCATCACTCCACTTTATGCTTCACCAGTATGTTTTAATGTTAACATCTACAGCAATACCGATCAGCAACAAGCCTTTATCAATATCATTACTCTATGCTTCACAACATAGCTAACATCAGTAGCACTGATCACAACAGGCATGAGTACAAAAGATCATTATGCTACTCTTTCAAATACTATCAACAACTCTAGTGACAATGACTGTGACAAGGTTGTTAACAGATCACCAGGCTACTCTCTACATTGTCGTCAATAGCCACACAACACTGTGTCAGTCACATATTTTGTATAACATCAAAGAAACTGAAAAATAAGGGTAACAGCTGTCTTTGACTGTGGACATTATTTCAGATGAACATGCTTCACTGCTTACCTCCACATTTCTGAGTGTCGGCATAAAAAAAAAAATTTTTAAACAGCCAAGAGCAAGGTCAATTTCTTCCAGGCAAACTTTGACAGTCTGGGACAACAAACTGCCTTCATAAACCTGCCTGTGATGAACTCACTTGTCCTAAAGAAACCTTTAACCCTTTCAACAGAGCTTGTAATATACTACTTTTGAAAAAAAAAAAGAAGAAATAAATAAAAGAAGAAAGCAGTCCCAAATAAAACATTCAGAAACGGGGAGGATGAATATTAATCCAAGTCCGAACCCTGCCAGTTATCTGGCAACCCACACCCTTTACCTCTGAGGAGTAAACGCCTGGTGACACTTTTTTAATTCTGGTTTTTGTCAGATGTTTCTCCTCATCCTCAGCTTGGTGCAGTCCCTGGGCCTCACCCTCCTCCTCTGAAAATGAGCAGGCACACAGGAGTCAGCCACTACCCATCATATTCATCATATCCACAGGAACAAAAAAAAAACATACAAAAAAAAACAAAAAGAAAAAAGTCCAGACAACAGCACACAGACACATGAGGACTGCCCATAAAAATAAATAATTCAAGATCCTGATAAATAATTCAACAATGTAACTTCCAGAATCATGTATCTATGCATTTCAATATGCTTCATACTCAATCATGATCAGTCTACAGAAAAGGGTACTTTTTCTTCAGCTATTCACCCATTACATTCAGAAAACGAGCATGAGCTATTTCAATCAAAATCCAATGAAGGATTGACAAAGTATCTACTGCATGTAACTGATATATTTTGCATTCTGGTCATGAGAAATAATCAGGTCTGTACATTCTTATCAAGCCTGCATAAATTCTTTACATCATAATGTAACAAAACTTTGAAATCTGAGCAGTCTGAACAAATCCTCAAACATCACTATTTCAAAATAATCAAGACAGCATGGACATATAACATGCTCCAAATCAACGCTTTGTAACCTTCACAAAAACCATTCCAAATGAAAAAGATCCAAACCAGCAATTGCACTTTGAATCCTAAAGCATGCTTAATAATTCTATCTGCACCTACGTTCTCAGTTTTGAACCCCATTCCCACCCTTTTCACCCTCACTTTCATGCTTATGGCTAAGAGTTTGTCATGATCTACAACCTTTTCACCCTCACTTTCATGCTTATGGCTAAGAGTTTGTCATGATCTACAACCTTTTCACCCTCACTTTCATGCTTATGGCTAAGAGTTTGTCATGATCTACAACCTTTTCACCCTCACTTTCATGCTTATGGCTAAGAGTTTGTCATGATCTACAACCTTTTCACCCTCACTTTCATGCTTATGGCTAATAGTTTGTCATGATCTACAACCTTTTCACCCTCACTTTCATGCTTATGGCTAAGAGTTTGTCATGATCTACAACCTTTTCACCCTCACTTTCATGCTTATGGCTAAGAGTTTGTCATGATCTACAATGTAGATTGATTCAATGCAGAGTATATATTCACACTTTCTAGTTTTCCAATGAGCTATGACTGTCATGAGTAGAAGGCTTAGAAGTTGGTGTCCTGCTTATGCATCTGGATGAATCAAACAGGCACTACGGAGTAAAGCTGAAGTGAGTCAACAGCAGTGGAATGATGTTCTCTGGTGGAACTACAATTCAATGCATCTTAATTTTCTGGGGTTTATTTTCATTCGTTCTGTGGTGGGCACATATTAATTATTACACAACACATATTCAACTTGAAAATAAAAGAAGGAATTGTTTATGTATGTTATCAACATCATGACTTTAACCCTTTCGCTGCCAGGAAAATAAGATTTAAGTGAAATCTATTTGCCAGTGTTTTTTCACAAAAAACGGGTATAAATTTTCAAAAAATTCTGTGCTCTTTGTTATTGGAGAAAGACCCATAAAAGTATACATTTTCTGAAAGGGAAATGAATAAAGAATACAAAACACATGTTGTTTTCCCATTTTATATATTTTTTAGTGACATGCTGTTGTTTTGAAATCAGTGTTTTGTTCTTTGTCACATTTTCAACTTGTTCATTACAAACATTAGTAAGGCAATTTGCCTAAAAATATCATATTTTCTGAACAAATGGATATCTGCACACACAAAATCATACTAGAACAACCACAATATAAAAAAACTGAAAAAGAAATAGATACATAATGCACTGACTTCTGCAAGTGATAATATGGATGTGAGGCCACGCCCCCTCAGTCTCCACCCCCCTCACAGGGTCACTTTATCCAGTTCTCATCAGATCGCATTGGCTGAGTGCCAAGAAAATAGCCCACACCATGGCCTGCTAAAAATTCGGTGACTTCTGTCGTCTGCTAGAGCTGAACAGCCGGCATCACTCACTGATAGTCGTATCTTGGCCATTCTCTTGATTGCTCCCTTTATTTTCTATCAAATCTTCCTATAAATGTTCACCACTGTCTTCTTCGAATTTATGCTTCAATTCTTTCTGAGCATCAGCTAAAGAAAGTGATCTTGGTTGATTTAGTTCGCCACAATCGCATGTCTTGAGCACGGAGTCAGTCCGACATTTTGTTGAGCGAGCGAGGAGAGGAGCCAGGCAAAGACTGCGGCCAGTAACCCAACCAAAACGTTCAAATAAAGGACTGCCTTATGACGCAGATGGTGTTTCTAGCTATGAATAGAATCTAGAAAGATTCCCCAAGCTAAAGCTACCAGCATTTTTGTCAACGAACTGAATGCAAAGTAGGGAATAGTAAGAATATTTCGATGACGAGTTATCTCGTCATTGTGGCAGTGAAGCGTACATGCTTTCCATGACGAGTTATCTCGTCATATAGGCAGCCTAGGGGTTAAGCAATGGTCTGAATATGCATCAATACACAAAAATGCCACAAAATATTATGAATTTAAAATCTAAAATCTAAGACTTTTCGTTCTTGTATTACATTCCCACACAGGTACATATACATATTAAAAAATGGCTCCTTGTGGACCAAGACTCACAGATCAGGCCTGGCTGGTTGTCTCTGCATACAGGATAATTACTACATGAACCGCTAAGCTTTCCACAACATAGTTTTTACATTCTAAATGCCTGCTTTATTCTGGACAACTCTGAGACCTGCTAACACAAAAATACTCCAGTGTCATCCATGTTACTGACCTTTTGGGTTGGGAGGGACCGCTGCTTTGGGACCAGCACCAAAAAACTGCAACTTCCGTAGTTCATTGTTAGCACTATAGTCAATGGAAGGGTCCTGAACAGAAATTTATGCAACTCTCATGTTCTATCTCATGATCTGCCGAAAATTGCAGTAACACATTAGTCCTATTATAAGCAAGCAGCTAAACATATTCACTGTTAAAGGTGAAAAAAAAAATGGACAAAACCTAGTTAAAAATCAAGACAGACAGGTGTACAAGACATACATTAATCAAGTTTAAGGTGTATAAATACTATAATATAGCTGTACATAGTCAAACATACAAAAAAAATTGAAGATATTTTTGTGGTAAATGTAGAATTATTAACAGGAAAAAATTCACTTGTTTTTTTCACTTCTCAGTGCCAGATGATCTTAGAAGAAAACAGCAGTATTTTGTCTCTCTTAATAACAAAGGTTCATTGAAAACTTTGCCAATTATTCTTTCACTCATTCAGCCCTGCAGCCTAGCTTTTCTCTGGCTTTGAAATTTGTTTCATCAAAATAAGTTTTCACGTTCCTGCATCTGCATAAAGCACAAGTAAAGAGAACTAACTGCTCTTGCATTTCTGGCTGTGTCCAAATGCATCAATCTGGAGGGTAAAAAAAAAAGGGGGGGGGGGTTGATTTCTGTATATTTTCTGTGTTTTTACTAAATGTAACAGGGAAGCCCACTGAGGCTGGTAACTCCCTGAGACTGAATGGGGTTAAACGTAGCATCATGAATAGATATCAAAGTTTAGAAGAAATTAACATACTAATTACACACAAGACAGAGATATTGGCTTTATTTTTTTTTAAACTGATTTAAATCAACAATTATTTACCCCTTCAAAACAGGTCCTATCCTCCCTGAAATAATTATCTCCCTTCCTCCCCATCCACTCGCATGTGTGTGTCTGAATGTATCTGTGTCTGTGTGTCATGTTTGTTTTTGTTTTGACAAAACTTAAAATGTGTGTGTGTGTGTGTGTGTGTCTGTGTGTGTGTGTCTGTATGTGTGTGTGTGTGTGATCTGTCGATCCGTCCGTCTGTCTGTGTTCATGTCTGTGTTGTGGTGGTGTTTTTTGCTGTGACAAAACTTATCAAATAACTCAAAGTTAACAACACTCCCTCCCCATCCCCACCCCACTCTCCAACCACCCAAGCAGGGACATATCAGGGAAGCCAGACAACCCTTTTCAAAAGAGTCGCCATACCTCCTTGTCCAGACGCTTGGATTTGCGCTGCTTCTCCATCTTGAAGGAGGGGTAGGGTTTGTAGTCTTTGTCATCCTTGTCGTCCGGACTCTGAATGGCTGCCAGCTGCTGCTTCTCTGCTGCTGCACAATAAGGAGTTTATATATATAAAATCAGTGAATGCACTCTTCACTTCCCCTGCCACTTTCTTAATACCAAGTTTTGACATATAAAATGGAAATGTTGAATGAAGCTGAAAGACTTGCTTGTATACATACAGGGATGGGGGGGGTGGGGGGGGGGGGGCAATTTATACTCTCAAAACCTGACAAAACTACTCTCTCTTTCTCTTCATCCCTATCTACCTCTCCTCTCTCCTTTTTATCTGGTAAGTTCAAAGATAAAGAACTAATCCTTCACTGCATGGTGGCTTGCCCACTTCGAGCATCTCAAAATACTACTTACTAGCTTCCATCTGTCATCCATCACACAAATATTTTCTTAAAATTAATCTCTTAGAGCCACAGAAACTTAAATAAATATCAAATACTCCAACAAAGCATTAAACAACACTGAACCAAACACAATCATTTCCTGAAATTCTAGTACACCCCTGACAATTTACAGAATGCTTCAAGTCACTCACTCACATGCACGCACACACACACACACACATGCCCATGTAACCAATGCCATAGCACATGCACATGCTCCACACCTGCTCAGACACATAAAATGATGGGATCTGAGGCACATTCACTAGTAGATGCCCCAAAATGATGTTCAGCAGATTCTAAACAAAAAAATTCCCTCCCAGCCACCCACCCCCTAACATTTTTTAAAACGCACCATTTAATAAAGTAATTATGAGTTAAGGACCAATCCCACAGCCCAACATTTGCGTATAATGCAGTAAAATTAAAGAAAAAGAAGCTAACAAAAGTACACATGATAACAAATATATGTAATGTCAGTAACTTACATCTGCATTGAGAACTGTCTGTCCCTTCTTGAAGAGAGAAAAGGGGTGCAGCAGACGCTCATAGTGGGCCTTGATGGCACTGCCCTGAGCCTTGCCAGACGTCAGCCCAAGCCTGTTGGCAATCTTGGACCACTTCCGCTCCTTGGTACAGTGTTCCATGCCGCCCTCCTCTTCCACAAACTGTACAGCAAAACAACAGGTCTCAACTCCAGAAAAACAATGTACAGGCCTCTGTTAACGTCTTTTTTTTCTTTTTTTTTTAATGGAGTCACACTGTGGTATGGCTCAATGGTTACTTAGACACTAAAAAAATGACTAATGACTAAATTACAACTGTTGAAATAAAAACACAAAACACAGACACCAGGTACACAACACCATGTACTTCAAATCAGAAGGAACCAATACATCAATTGCTCAACATTTCTATCCTCTTACAAATCTAAAATGCAGGCTTACTCTTAGATGGGCTAGCAGAGAGACAGAGAGTGAGAGATACAGATAAACTATAAACTGACAACTTTAATGTGGAAGGTGGGAGCAGCAGGGATGTTTCTGACCTGCAGTCTGCGTCACTGTCAGTGTGTGCATGGACATTATACTATAGCATACCAGCAGCAAAAGTAACAAGATCAGCTGTTCAGCACTGTATTTCCACAATACTTTCAGTGCTATTTTGAAATGGATATATGTATATTATACCTATATTATACATATATATATATATATATATATATATATTATATATTATATGCTATTTTGTCACTGACATAATTTCATCAAACAATCCCATCTCCCAAACCCCACAATCAAACAACAAAATCTCCCAAAGCCAACAACAAATAAATAATGCTAATGGATGTAAATGAAACATTTAAAGTTATTCATTTTAAGTAACAGCCTAATACACAGAATAATTTTAATATAGCTAGCTTAGACTCAGAGTCAAGTTAATAACTGAAGCATGCAAGAAAAATTCATGTACAGAATTGAGATCAGAAGTTATGATTTTTCGAAGTAAAACATGTACTCATGAATTTCATAACTACTGATGTTACTATACTTTACAAATTAACACCTTTCTCAGTCTGATCATCTTTACAAATTTCAACACTCATAGTGCTGCCGTTATCAATCACACAGACACGCTTTCCAAGTATTATTTAATAAAACTTACAGAATACAATCCCTGCATGTCAAGCAACTTCCCACAAACATGGGGAACTTTGAAGGTGGTTCCCTGCAACAACAATCACCAAGTATTTCAACTCTTTCACTGATGAGGCTGTGTTTAACTTTATGCACACTAGGCAACAAAGCATGATATGTGATTTTTATAGTTTCTCATGATCACAGAAGTCATTTTATAACTATTAATGATAATGGTTGTTATACAACTTCAAGACAACATGGCACCGTTTCCTCTCTCTCAGACACACCCTTCCTTCTGTCGCTTGCTGCTTCAGTTTTTTGTCAATCATCCTTAACTCTGCCTCTGTGGACAGGTGCAATTAATGCCTTCGTTTGCTGGTGGTGCAAAATTACCAAGGGCAACTAAGGCACCAGCAGATCTGCACACATGCTAACCTGAATTTGGGAACAATTTCTGCCCCTTCACTATGAACTGGTGCTAGAATTCTTTTTCTTCTTCTTCTTCCCCATGGAGCTACAACTCCCACATTCACTAGTACACGAGTGGGTTTTTACATGTATAACAGTTTTTACCTCCACCATGTATGAGTCACACTCCTTTTTTAGGGGATGGGGGGGGGGGGGGGGCATGCCAGGTATTTTATTGTTTCCATAACCCACCAAACGCTGACATGAATTACAGGATCTTTAATATGTGTAACTATCTTCTGCATGCATTATATATACACATGGAGAGGGTTCAGTCACAAGCAGGTCTACACATCTGCTGACATGGGAGTTCAGAAACATCTCCACCCTTTGCACACCAGGCACCATAACCAGGATTTGAACCCAGGATGCTCAGACTGAAATTTTAACAATTTAACCGCTCTGCTGTAGCGCCTGTCACTGGGATCCAAGGCAATGACCTCATAATCAATAATCACAGACCCCCATGACAGGCCCCTAACACTCCAACCACCTGGCTATCTTGCCTCTCAGTTGTGGCTTCTGAGACAGCTTCTCATATATCAATTTGCTTTACTTCATGTTGCCATACATGATACATGCATGTACCCTCTTCTGCTCTAGTCTTCCCTCTTCATTTCATTCCGACTTGCCAAAGACCTCTAGCCCCTTCTCAGAG
Source organism: Babylonia areolata (assembly GCF_041734735.1). Lineage (NCBI taxonomy): Eukaryota > Metazoa > Mollusca > Gastropoda > Neogastropoda > Buccinidae > Babylonia > Babylonia areolata. Next base: position 39,970,897 of record NC_134883.1, read on the forward strand.
GAGAGCAGTAGCCAGTGGCCTAAGACTGAGTAAGAATACAAACATGTATAGATGTAATGTTCATCATTACTATCTCAGTATCTTAGTCATTCAAAACTTTATTCAAAGCTTCTACTAGTTCCAGTAAAGCATAGGTATTCACTTCATCGCAATGCCAGCTTTTATGGGCAACTCTCAAGACTATTTCAGTTCGTCTTCAAAACCACATCCGAAGCACAATGCAAAATCCAACAAAGTAGAGAATGACAGAAGGGCAGTAATTGGCATATTTCAAAAATTGAGCTAGGTGGTGCCCCTTGCTCAACTGCCAAAGTTCTGAAAAAGTAATGTTGCCTCAATAGGCCACAGCCCATACTCAAAATTTAATCTGTCACTCAGGACTTATCACATCATTTTAAAAAATATCCAATTTATATACAGCCAAGAACTACCTTGTGCAATACATTATACAATTAATGTGCAAAAGTTTTGAAAATTTAAAACTAATCATCCACATATTTATGCAAGTAATAGTGATACTCATACTTGCAGGCTCTACAAAATACTGGAAACTGGTAAGTCCATCTCAAAAGCAAGAAGAATCATAGAATTAGGAATTACTTATGGTCATGATACAATATCAGCAAACACACAAACATAATAAATATCAATTTTGATAAATTAAATATAAGGTTGTAGTGACAACTCTTTAGTTAATTTTACACCTTTTTTTCTTTCTTTTTTATCAAGTGCAATTATGTGTATACCCAATCTAACAATAAATTCCACAAATCATAAGCTAAATCAATAAACCACCTCACCTGAAGTTCCCAAAATTTGTAGAGTCTGTCCAAAAAGTTGATTTTAATCCTGGAACCAGCCTTAAAACAGAAAAAGAAAAGAAGATGTCTTATGTTACAAAATATACATTATGCAGCTTCATTAATAAGAACTGAAGAATAATTTTGATTTGTTTGTTAAGGTGTGTTGTTGTTTGTACAGAATCAGTAATAGATAAAAATGAACAATACCCAAATACATTATTAACCAAAGCATACAAGCACACAAAGGATGGACTCACTATGGTCCAGTCATCCATTACTTAAAATGAAAATATCTGTTTTCCCATGAATTGGGTTAAGAACATATTAAAAACTATCGCCTGGTTAACTTTCTTGTGATCTACATGCATACATGTGTAAGACAACATGGACAGTCTGTATATTTCTCTGTGTGTGATCATTCTGGTGGTTTTCTTTGTTTTGCTCAACTTTTTTTCTTTCTTTTTTTTTGTAACATTCTGAACATAAAATATATAACATATGGAAAGGAAATGATTAAGGTTTTCACAATAAAAGTACTGATCAACATAAGGTTTGGAACCGAGGACAAGATTTTCTTAAAAATAAGGTCTCCTTCTTGTACCCTCCCTAGCCCACTTCCAATCCATCTGACACCCCTAAATATTCTTCTCAAAGAATAAAGATGATTGGTAACACCAAAGCACAACTCACAGAAAAAAATGCTATGAACTGACTTTATTTTTGTTCCAAAACAACTGAAGAAACATGACAGTTGCTTTTCATTTTCGTTTAGTAGTTTTACTTAGGTTTATTTTGAAATTTCCTTTTGTGTTGTTCAAAGGTTATTATTAGTAATAACAACAAAATCAGTTTAAAAAAGAAGAAGAAAAAAAGACTGACTAGAGAACTCTTTGAGTAGTTTCTGTTTCTGACTGTGTGGGGGTTTTTTTTGTTATTTTCTGTTGTTTGTTTGTTTGTTGTTTTTTCACATTGATTTGACCCTGACACCACATAAAACACATTTAAGAAAAAATATTCAAAACTAATCTGCAGTGATTTTCAGTACATTTGCCATGATATCAATACGTCTGCAGTATGATAGTAGTGAAAATTCATAAACAAGAGTGCAAAATTCAAGATGGCTGACAAGCCCCTTTCAGCCATGACAAAACCCAGGGACAGTGTGCACAGCAACTGTGCTGGGCAGTCAGAACCCTTTCAGCCATTCATCACTCTCAGACTACCCTCTCTAATCTCTCTTCCTGAAATAATGATCAGCACAACAACCAACCAAGCTCTCAGTCTGTCACTGTGTCTGTCACAACTGTCAACATCAACTGAGGCAAGTTTCTCAATCAAATTCATGAGAAAATGTACCATAGGTATAGTGTCACAGGCCTCCCATTTCACTTCTGCACTTTTCCCTACAAGGATTTCAACACCAATTCTAAAACCAAAATGTGTTGCTTTGTAAAAACAATATAACACCAGTAAAAACTGAACCCAAATGCACTTACCTCCAGTTCATTGAGCCTCTGAATTCTAGGAACAAATTTGAAACAGTCCACTGGGGCCACAAACGGTGGTTGCCAATCCTACACAAATCAATTTCATCATATTTTCTGAGGGTTTTTTTGCATCACAAAAGTACTAATCACTACTACTCAAAAGTACTAATCACTACTACTAGTACTAGGTTTAAGACTTTGATTGCAATCAGTATATATCCTTTAACTCCAGATTGGATCCATGCCATCTGTTGATTAACAGTGTTGTATTGATGTAGAAATTGACATTCCTATTTCTGATACTGTACCATTAGAAACTATTATTTATAGTATAAACAAACATAGCACAAGCACCTTTTAACCTTACCTCGGTTTTGTTTTGTTGTTGTTTTGTTTTTTTTCTGTTTGTTTTTAACTTAAGATCAACTATTTGAAACAGGAGGCAATGAAAATCCACTTTACCAAAAGTAACACGAGGAACAAAGACAAGATGCCCCACCCATTTCTCAAAATGCATTAAGTTCCCTCAACTATATTCTCTTAGCTCTACACAGTCAACTGAAAGTAAAACCCAATATCTGGGTTAAAATTGGAGAGGATCACTTTTTCTTTATTAGTTTATAAATAAGTTATTTGGTCTTCAGCTTATGATGTGAGTGTAACTGCTATACCTGAATTAGAAAGGTCTGACCAAAATCTTTGGGGAAGAGGAGAAATATAAGGAAACACCAATGAAACAAAGACTGACACTGACAAGGAAACAACAATGAAACAAAGACTGACTGACATTGACAAAGCTTGCAAAGCAAAAACATGGGGGGAAAATCAATGCCCCATGGCATCTTTGCAAAGCATCATAATCTTCACAATTTTGTCTCCAGTATGTCTCATGTCCATTTTTTGTCTTCACACTCCATAACTACCATATTTTGCTCAATATTTCTTTCCAATGAAATATAACTTTTGTCCTGTAATATTTAATATCTAACAGTCTCTGTTCATTGTCAAATGTTTTTTTTTATGGTTTTGTGATAAACAGAAAATTAAGTTTACATGATTTCTTTCTTATTAAACATGCTCTGTCACATATGATCTGAGTGTCATTCAAAGGTCATAAAGAAAGCCTCACTTGCAATGTGAGTTAATTTCTAGGGTGTTTCTGTGATCAGTTCTTTTTTTAATGCCAATATGTCATTCAGTTCTGTATTTACCATAAAATTTACAAAACTGACCATAACAAAATGTCCCCTGCAATATCATACAGTCCCCATGTTGCAGTTGTTGTCTAGTTAGTGGTCTGTTTATTTTTGCATAAGTATCTTCACATCATGGCTTCTCACTTCAACAGCTACGTCACTGCCTCAACACACACCTGCCCCAACTCAGCTCACTAGCTCCAACATGCTCACAGCCTATCCCAAGTATTTCGTTGCGATTATTCGTAATGGGCGAGTACATATCTGAAGAAAAATAAACCTGTTTTACAGTTAAACAGGTGGCGAATTTGCTATGGTATTTTTCTTTATAGTTTTTATTGTATTCGGGGTCCAAAAATCAGGAATTTGTGTTGCCATATGAGGAAAATAAGGATGCCAAACAAAGCGTCGCCATATCCCTCACCAGAAACTGCACGTACGCTTGCAGTTTTCTAATATTTTGCGGCTTGTTCACTTTAACGTCATTATCTAAATATACCTACTGCACACTCATGAAGAATGCAATGTAAGTTTACAAACCGATGGTGGTTTTATTTTGCAAATGCCAGTTTTGCTGGCCTCAGGTCTAATTTTTGCAATGAACGCCAACGGATCTTGGAAGTCCTCCTCAGAAGGCGTGTACACAGGACAAGAAGGAGGTGGCACAAAGTTACTGTACGGATCTGTCATATCCACTTCCATGGTTATACTTTCTGTCACAGAACTGTCACTCGAATAAGTAGTAAAGTATTTTCCATAACTGAAAAATCACCAAAAACTGCAACAAACACAAGCACCAAAATCACACTTCCAACAGTGCCGCACAACACCCTTCCATTGTTAAAGCGCTTGGAAAGTAGTACCTAGACGCGATCGAGGAGATAGTTAAGTGAAATAACTATTCACAATTCTTTCTGTAATCTTATGATTTTTTTATCATCTTCATACACACGTTTCTTCAAGGTGTCATAATCATCCTGTGTGTTGTTACTATATATGTACCAAAATGCGGAACAATATCAACAAAGTTGAAGAGGTCAAAACTAACAGTGACACATGGGCCACTTTCTGTTTATTAACTTTGATTAAACGTTTTTTTGCTTATCCTTCTGAAGTTATACAACATTGGTCGGAGTTATAATGTACTTGAATTTCATCCTATAAATAATCCAAGATGATAAATCAAAACAAAGGTAGGCACTGTGCTTTTTGGTTAAATTTTTGGTAAAATGTCGTCAATGTTTGGTAACGTGGCTCCAGTCCAAAAGATCAAGCATCACCAAAAGTTTTTAAGCGGATTGGTCAACTGGGTCTGGATCTGGATCTGAACGTCGCCGAACCAATTTTGATTATATTGTGACTAAAGTCGTTAACTTTCCAACTTGATGCATTATCATTTATGTTATTATCTTAAGTCTCTGACTAAGCTGATAACAGCCCAAAGCACAATATCATTTTTCTCAGTACTGATTTAAGGAGTACCCAGATCTGGATAATATTTTCATGAATATCAAATTACCGTGCGAATGAATGCAAATCATCAATGCACTGTTCCAGTAGCAGCGGCTCTAGTGTCAAAACTATGTAAATCTTTGCAGCGTGTATATGCATGTGTATACGCGCACGTGAGAGAGCCGAGAAGGGCAGACACTGACGGACACTGAGAGACAGACAAACGGTGTGTCAGGTGTTTGGCGGCCGGGTGGGGGGAGACCGGCGGCTGTGTGTGTCTGTGTGTATGTGTGTGTCTGTCTGTCTGTCTGTGTTTGTGTGTGCCACGGCCGTGTGCTCATGTACGTGCGTGCGAAAATCGTTTGTGTGAACGGCCGCCCTAGGTGTCTGTGGCGATGCAGTCACATAACTCAGTAACGTCATGTGATGATCGCGGAACCTATGTGTGTCTGGCATGGTACACTGGTCTCTAACCGACGCCAACAAACACTCTTCTGGATTGTATTATGTTTGTGGGTGGGTTCTCTCTCTCTCTCTCTCTCTCTCTCTCTCTCTCTGAAGCAATGATCATAGGAAAAAAAACTGTCTTCCATCACAATTGACACAATCAAACTTGGCAGTACATCCATCCCTCTTCAGTTCCACGTCAGTCAGGAACCTCGGTGTTTCCTTGACAATACACTCTCCATGCAAAAATTTATCAGTCAGACATGTCAGTCCTGCTACTGTCAACTGCGGCGCATCAGTGCCGTCCGGAAATATCCGTTGTCCACTGACGCAACATCTAGGCTTGTCGTTTCTCTCATTCTCTCTCGCCTTGACTACTGTAACTCTCTATTGTCTGGTTTGCCTGCTTCATCCATTCAGTCCCTTCAGCGCATACAAAACTCTGCTGCCCGAATCGTCCCCAGAATGAAAAGATCTAAGCACATCACTCACACCGAATAAAGTACAAGATCAGCACTCTATGTTATAAATGTATTCACAAAACTGCCCCTTCCTATCTCTGTGGCTGCCTTCACCTCTACACTCCATCTCGCTCACTACGATCGGCTTCGGATCCACTCTGTTTACGCATACCCAGATTCAAACACTCGAGTGTTGGCAGCCGTTCTTTCTCTGTCTTTGGACCTTGCGATTGGAATGAACTCCCTCTTTCGCTTCGTCAAGTCTCCACTCTCAGCTCTTTCAAGTCTGGCTTTAAAACCCACCTCTTCCCAAAATAGCCTCCCTTGCCTGCCCTTCCTTGTCTTTAGTTTCTACAGTTTTAGAGTTATGCATGCGTGTGAATGACTGGTGCGAAAGCGCTTTGATTTGTCTCTGCACAAGATTCAGCGCTATATAAATACCATTATTATTATTATTATTCTCTCTCTCTCTCTCTCTCTCTCTCTCTCTCTCTCTCTCTCTCTCTCTCTCTCTTTTGATGCCGGACTAGCAACTAAGTTTACAGTATGCAACATTTCGGCTGATAACATTTTTGTCTTTTTGTTGTTGTTTTTTAGCATAAAAAACAAAGTAACCTAGCTGCTTGAGCAAATGAAAACCCTGTGTTGTCTGTAGAATAGTGGTCAGACTACATCATGCCAGGAAAACATCAGTTCTCAGACAGGACGTCTGAGAAATACATCATAGTAATACGAGTCATCTCAGTGTTATACCTACTGATTAAAGACAAGGAACATGCCTTTTTTCACAGCACTGAAACTGCCTTGCTGAAAATTGTCAATTATTTTTCTCACAGCCCTGGACAAAAATCAGACATTCCTCTTCTTACTCTTCTTGATCTGTCAGCAGCCTTTGATACCATTGATCATATTTTCATAAACCAACTCTCCCGTACTTTTGGTGTGTCTGGCACAGCTCTCTCTTGGTTCAGCTCTTACCTCTCCATCCGGAACCAGACTGGTACTGTGAACACGGCGTCTGCACTCAAGATCCTCGATCTCCCTTCAGCAGAATTTGGTGTTTCCCTAGGATCTGTCCTGGGACCAGTTATTTTTCTACTCAGTTTATATGCAACATGTTTCAGAAATTGTATCCAATCATTTTCATTCACATGACAGTTTTTTTCGGATGATAACCAAATTTACAAGTCTGGTCCAATTTCTCATCTTTCTGAGATCATCACCTCACAGCTGAACTTAGTGACGAAAAACATAAATTTTAACAAATGATTATTCTTGCTCCTGAACGTTTGCTAAATTCTGTTTCCCCAAGCTGTTCAGTTAAATGGATGCAATGTTCCAATTCCAGAAATTGTTCGCAACCTTGGTGTTTACTTAGCCCAGACTCTATCTTGTGAACGGCAGATTTCCTCGATGTATCAAATCTGTTACCTTGAGATACCCAGAATGAGCTCTGTTCAGCACTTTCTCAAGATACAACAAAAACCATTGTCTGTTCCCTGGTCCTATCTAGGCTTGACTACTTTAATTGTGTGCTCGCTGGATGCCCCAACTATTTGTTATCCACAAATCAAAGAGTCCAAAACCATGCTGCACGGCTTATGTTCCGTTCCCCCAAATCTGCTCATGTCATCCCTCTCCTTCGTTCCCTCCACTGGTTACCTATTGAGAAAAGAATAGATTACAAATTCTCTCTCATGTGCTGCAAATTTGTAAATGGCATGGCTCCTTTTTACTTTTCTGAGCTTCTGCGTTACTCATTTCCATGTCGCCAGCTCCGACCATAAGGTGATGACCGTCTCTTAAAATTCCCATCCTGCAGAACCAGATCATATAGAAAACGTACTTTCTCTTTCTGGGTTTCTTCCTCATGGAACGCACTCCCGTTTCCTGTCTGCCATGCTGTTTCTTGCCCTTCTTTCAAAACCTCTTTGAAACTCATTTATTTCCAGCCATTCTAATCAGTAAATAACTTATTCTCTTCACTTTTATGTTTTGTTTCAATCGTTACTTTTGTGTGAATAATTTGAAATAATATTTGGTATCTTGTATTTAATTTTCCCTTTTGAATATTTAGGCTACATATGTGTTCTATCTGTAAACGCCTTGGGCTTATTTTCAAGATTACTTGTAGGCGTAATTGCTCATGATAATGATAATAAAAGTTTCTATCGTGGGTGTGTGTGTGGGTGTGTGTGTGTGTGGGGGGGGGGGGGGGGGTGAATAATTTGAAATAATATTTGGTATCTTGTATCTAATTTTTCCTTTTGGATATTTAGGCTACATATGTGTTATATCTGTAAACGCCTAGGGCTTATTTTCAAGAATACTTGTAGGCGTAAATGCTCACGATAATGATAATAATGATAAGTATGCCCCATATAATTAACAGTATCTGTTGTCACGCTACCATAAACTCAAATCCAACGAAACCGAATGTCTAGACGATTTTATTGTTAAGTATGACTGTACAGAGTACAAAATTTAACTTAAAAGAGATTGACAGTTTGCATCAAAGATAAAACTGATTAACATTATGTTGTCATCATGACACAGTAAAATATTTAAAAGATCAATTACCTGCAGCAGTGTCAGACTCCAGCTCCGACGCAAATGCTTATGAGCTTCAGTGTCTTGTCTCGAAACTCATCCCACGGTACTGACTGAGCCGCAGCGTAGTCACCAACACAGCCTTGTTGATCTCAAACTTTATTGTGAGGGTACCCTGCATCTAACCTCCGACCGCCGGTTAGGCCCGGAAATTTCGATTAAAATTTGCGTTAGGTCTAGAGGGTCGCCTGGAAAAATGCTTGTTCCACACCGGGGATCCTGCACAGAAGAATTCATTACCCACCCCCCTCGGCTTCTTTGTGAGTCAGTGTCCGGTTCAGCTCAAAGAGCAAGGTCTGGCATGTCACTTCGGTCAGTGGCGGAAAGTAGCAGACGGCTGAATCCTGACTGCATTCTTCTCATTTCTTCCGGCTTTTCTTACGTTCGTGGGCGACAGCTCCCGTGTGCCTCAGAGTACGAGTGGACTCAGTTTTACGTACATGACATTTTCAAAAAGTAAACCCCGCCATGTGGGCAGCCATATTCCGTTTTATGGAGTGTACATGCTTTGTATGTTCTTCGGCTGTTACCATAATCCTCAGTAGTACGGGACCGGCTAACATCAGTACCCGGGTTCTTTGACATTCATTCTTCTCCTTTAGTTGCACTAATGTACACACAAAAGTTGTTTCAAGATATTTTCAGGCACCGTGGCTAGCAGGTACGTGCATCTGTTGTTTCTCTCATTCTTTCTCTCCTTGACTACTATAACTCTCTACTATTGACTGGTTTGCTTGCTTCATCTATTCAGTCCCTTCAGCGTATACCGAAAACTCTGCTGCCTGACTCGTCCTCAGAAAGAAAAGATCTGAGCACATCACTCCTCTTTTGCAACATCTCCACTGGCTCCCTGTCCCACACAGAATGAAATACAAGATCAGCACTCTATGTTATAAATGTATTCACAAATCTGCCCCTTCCTATCTCTATGGCTGCCTTCACCTCTACACTCCATCTCGCCGCATCGCGGCTCACTGCGATCGGCTTCGGATCCACTCTGTTTACGCATACCCCGATTCAAACACTCGAGTGTTGGCAGCCGTTCTTTCTCTGTCTCTGGACCTTGTAACTGGAATGATCTCCCTCTTTCGCTTCGTCAGGTCTCCACACTTAACTCAGCTTTTTCAAGTCTGGCCTTAAAACCCACCTCTTCCCAAAATAGCCTCCCTTCCCTGCCTCTTCCTTGTCTTTTTCTCCCCCCCCCCCCTCCCCCAGTTTTAGAGTTATGTATGCGTGTGAATGACAGGTGCGAAAGCGCTTTGCTTTGTCTCTGCTCAAGATCGTTCAGTCAGCGCCATATAAATATAATAATAATAATTATTATTATTAAGATCAGAAGTATCTACATAGTCATCATCCCCGGCTGCACTGAGGAGCCATAACCGGGATGCTAACTCTAGACTGAATGGCCGCGGGCTGAGGACCCTCACTCGTCAGACTTAGGCATAGTTCTCAGAGAAAGTCAGTCCATCGCTAACGCTCAGACCACTCGGCACTTATATTCTGAGTGCATGCTTATAAAAGAAAAAACAACAACAACAAAACAATTGTTTTGGAACGTAAGCTACAGACATCAAGGAACTGACTGAAATATTCATTTTGTTTGCGCTGAAATGACGGAGTGGATGACATGAGTGATATGATGAGCCAAATCAGTTCGGCCTCAGTCAATAGTTTAGAACGATGTCACATAATGATGTTATGTGTGCAGCATTGTGCTTTGCAGTAAAATGACAGACAAACAGTCAGACAGACAGACAAAGCGAGTGCGCCTACACCCTCCCCCATATCTATCCTCAACCCGCCAGGCTGAAGTAGTTTATTATACTTGAAGCCGTTAGACATGGGGAAAAATATGCGTCGAATAGCTTAATTTTTTGTAAACACGTGTTTGAATCAATTGCCATAATAACCACGAAAGTACCAATAAGCCTAAAACAGTTTGTTAGTGCTGAGGTGTTTCTTTTTCTTTATTCACATCAGTAATAATCATCTGTGTAATGGACACTGTCAGTTTTTGATTGATCCATTTGTGATGATTCGGGGAAAAATTGTGACATCAACGCCCTGTTTCGAGATATTCGATAAATGGATCTGAGATGATATAAACAAGTCATGGTAAAAACGAATCATTGTTTGGCTTGACGATCTCGCTCTCACGCCATTCGGAAATGGCGATGTCTTCACATGGATTGTCCCTATAATTGATTTTTTTACCCCCCGCTGACAAGTGCGCTTCAGCCTGTTTGCGGGCCAACGGCGTCGACTGGCTAGCTACCAACAAAGCGTGTGAGCGATCGACCGTTGCACACAGATCTCCACAATGCTGCCGTACACTACTGTACTGCAGCACAAGGCGAATGGGTGGTTAGCAAGCACAGAGTAGTCACAATATTTCAGACCGACACAGGCTGGACTATTCCGGCTTCGTACACATTATGAATGGCGCGGGGGAGCCAAGATATTGTGAAGAAAAACTCAAAACTCGAAAGTTTTCTGCAACGTTCTTTAACGGGCGAAACTTTCGATCGGATTCGTGGTTACGAGTCTTGTGTTTGTGTGTCTGAGAAAGAAAACAAAGCGTTCAAGTATGTCATTTTCAGTGATGAGTGGGTCTACTTGACAGAAAACCCACCGAAATCAATTCGGGGGGTGGTACATTTTCGTGATGTTGTCAATGTGGAACTGGTAAGTGAATACTTTTATTGATTTATTTTGTTTGTTTTTTCATTTTTAAAATTAATGATTTGACACAACAGGTATATGTTGTGAAAGAGATGAAGTTGGCCAGTGTTTTACTGTTCTGCATAGAATATATATGTATGTCTGATTAAGCCTGTGCTTATGTGTGATTACAGAACGCCTGAAGTTTTCACCAGCCAACTGATGCACACATGCTTCCACACACATACTCATATATATCCACAGAGTGTCTCTGTGATATGTATCTATGTGTATTTGTGTACAACACACATGCACACCTACACACACACACACACACACACACACACACATACACACACACACACACACACACACACACACACACACACACACACACTTGTTTAGTGTTGTGAGAGAGAGAGAGAGAGAGGGAGTGTGTGTGTGTTACTTATTATGTGTGTACAGTTTGTGAATGTGTACATGTATAAGTGCATATATGTGCAATGTGTTTGCACGTGTATGATGATGTGCACATTTTGTATACATGTGTGTGTTCATGTGTGTGTGTGTGTGTGTGTGTGTGTGTGTGTGTGTGTGTGTGTGTGTGTGTGTGTGTGACTGTGTGTGTGTGTGTATTCATGTGACTGTGAGAGAGACAGAGAGATAGAGTGTGTGTGTGTGTGCATGTGTGTGTGCATGTGTGTGTGTGTGCATGTGTGTGTGCATGTGACTGTATACATTTGTGTGTGCATATCTGTGTACATGTGCATGATTGTGTGTGTGTGTGTGTGTGTGTGTGTGTGTGTGTAACCTGTACATTTATTTTTCTCTGTGTGTATATTTTACTATATTTCTATAGGTTTAGGATTGCTCTTTTATACACACAAGAACCTGAAGATATGCATGCATATATGTTGATGCACTCATTTATTTGTTATCATGTGTGTATGTGTTGTATAAGGTGTGTTTGCAGCATGGGTTGTGTGTGTGTGTGTGTGTGTGTGTGTGTGTGTGTGTGTGTGTGTGTGTGTGTGTGTGTGAAATGAAATATTTCCACTAAGTGGATTTAATTCTTTATACTTCACACACACACACACACACACACACAAAGACACACACGGATACACACAGACACACACAAACATATACAAACACATTCACACACACACACATGCACACACATATATATACGTGTGTGTGTGTGTGTGTGTGTGTGTGTGTGTGTGTGTGTGAAAAGGCTGAGAGAGACAGTAGAGCTTGTAGAAAGGAAAATGACTAACAACTATTACCACAAGCTGCACGCATGTCTTGTGTGGCAGAAACCCAGCAGTCAGCCTGCTCAAGTGCACTCAGAAAGAATTAATTTATGGCACCGACCATCAGAGTTCTGCATGGAATGGATCTGTAGTTCAGCTGCATGCATT